>NW_027397142.1:3106247-3183515 GCF_003265705.2 Callorhinus ursinus | reverse complement strand
AGTGACACCCTCAGGTGGGGCCAAGGACAATATAGCAAAAAAATCTTCAGGTTGATTCTCCTGGGGCCCAGAAAGCAACTCAAAATCTGGAATCCTAAGTGCTCTGAGCCTTGCCAGCCCCATGTTAGAATAAACCCCCTGGAGGGGTGACCACCCTGGAGAGGACAGCCCTGATGGGCACCCCCATTCTGGCATGTCTGCTGGAAAACAGGCCCTACAGAAATCAGGTTGGCCGTGGTATCAGGAAGGGAGACTCAGGTGGGGGATGGAACAGGAAGGGGCTCAGGACAACTTTCTGAGTTGTCAACAACCCAACAACCCAACAATCCCATGACGGGATTCTCGATGTCTTGACTGGGGGGCACAGTACAGACATCTGTCAAACTCATGCCAAACCGTGTCCTGATGATTGTGCATTTCGTTGTATACAACTTATACAAGAAACCAAGTCGTAGGTTTTTATGCTTCGGAGACCTCAGTGAACTGATGGTGGTAACTGATACTAAGCTTACGGATCTCTCTGCTGTAGGCCTGTTGGTGCATAAAGCCCCACAGTGCAGAGTCCTGGCTTGAGGAATGCACAGCACTGAGGAAAAACGGTCTTTTCTGGGCTTGAGAATTCCTTGACCTCCCCTTGGCCTAGCATGGTGAACTGTCACCACGGCCACGTGGTCTCAGGCAGGTAGGTGCAGGAGACATAATCTCTTTATCGGCCCAGTGCTGGTGCAGAAGCATCCTGATCCACACCTGGATTTGTAGAAAGGAATTGTCCTGGACTTGAACAATGATACTCCCCAGTACCTGTTCCTTAGCTTTGTGTGAACTTTGGCAGATCACCTAAGCTTCTCTTGCCTCATGTGGGAAATGCCAATGGTACTCCTGTCACCATGTCGTTGTGAGGGCACTATGGGCTGAACGTGTCCCCCAGAATTCACGCTGAAGCCTGAGTCCCCAGTAGGATGGTGTTAGGAGGTGGGGTCTTTGGGAGGGGATGAGATCATGAGGGGGGAGCCCCCATGGTGGGATCAGTGCCCTGATAAGGGGATGAAGAGACCAGCTCTCTCTCTCTCCCCCTCTCTGCCGTGTGTGGGCGCAGTGAAGACTCTGTCTATGAGGTGGGTCCTCGACAGACACCGGATCGGCTGGCGCCCTGATCTCGGACTTGCAGCCCCCAGAACGGTGAGGAGCAGATGCTTGTTGTTTAAGCCCCCTGTCTACAGTGCCCTTTAGAGATGACTCAGACGCCCAGACGGTTAAATGAGGCTACAGATGAGAAAGGGCTCAGAACAGCGACCAGGACGCAACAGCGATCAATACATGATCGTTGCTGTTACGACAAAAGTCTCATCCGTGTGGAGACAGACTATAAATGTTTAGGAAGAGAGCCTCCCGCTCACATTTTTAGTTATTCGATAATGCTTTCCAGTGGAGAACTCTGGCGCAGAGGAAAGCCAGCAGGAGAAAACGTGCAGCAGGGCACGTGTCCTGGAAACAGCAAATCACCCGGACCGGCTTCTTCGGAAAGCTCTGCCCGTTATTTCTTCTCCAGCTCTCCCTCCACCCCCGGGCAAAACAAGACACCCTACCTCTTGGGGAGGGGCTCGGGAAACCTGGGCATTCGCGGACCTCCCAGAACAGCGCCTCCTGCCCCTTCCGCCAGGAGCTTGGGTCCTGGAAAGCTCTGTGCACCTGGCCACTGGGTGAGGGCTCCCACTGACGGCCTGATGCTCCCTGACGCTCCAACAGCGTCTTTGTAACCTGGCGGAACCTCAAGAAACGGGAGGTAAACTTACAGCAGAGGTCAAAGGCGACAACCACCACCACCGCCGGTCTCGCGGCAGCAGGGCCCACAGAGCCGTCCAGCCCACCGTGTGGCTCACCTTCATACAGCCAGTCGCTGAGGCCATTGTAGATCACGCCCTCCTTTCCAGTCGAGACCACACGGATGGCCTGCTTCCCGACGTGCGCACAGTAGTAGATGTTGTTTTCGAAGATAAATATCTAATTGGGAGGAGAGAAAACACAGTGTTAATGCAGGACGTGGTTCTAAATAGGGTGCTCTTAAGAAATCTGAAGTCGGTGGTGTGGTTTGCTTTGGCCTGCTGCATTTCTCCGATAGAACAAAGCCAGTGTCGGGGTCATCTGGGGCTCACCCACGTAGCCCTACGGCTCCCCCCATCCCTACTTCACACAGTTTGCCCCAGGACGGGACAACGTGTGGTCTCATACTTTAGGCACTTCCACTCAAACCGCAATGACTGTTTTCCATTACTGTACTGTTCTAGCAATTCCGATAGGGGGGCGGAAACACTGGGAACCTGGCATTTATTCACTCAATGGTCATTATGATTACTTAGTGGCACCTCCTCTGAGGCGCTGTGATTAATGGGGTGGGACATATAATGTGCTTTTGTTCTCCTTACAATCCGGGAAAGAAGACAAACTTTACCAGGAAAATGTTCTGATCGGGGCAGGGGGAGCTCCGGGAAGACATAACAGGATTCCCTAATTTAGGTCAAAGGAGGCGCTGAGAACATGACGGGAAAATTTTTTATTGTGGAAAAATATACACGACACAAAATTTGCCACCATAACCATGGTTAAGTGTATAATTTGGTGGCATTGCTCACATTCACACTATGTGCCACGATCGTGGTTGCTATCTCCAGAACTTTCCTGTCGTCCCCAGCTGAGACTCTGTCCCCACGAAACACTGACGCTCACCCCTCCCCAGCCCCTGGCGCCCCCCCACCCCTCCCATCAGCCTCCACGAATCTGGTGACTCGGAGCATCTCGTGTAAATGGAATCACACGGTGTCTGTCCTTCTGCGACTTTATTTCACTCAGCATAAAGTCCTCAAGGGTCACCTGTGCTGCGCCAGGGGACGGGGTTTCGAGAAAGTGCTGTTCATGCTGCAGCCCCGTGAAGAGCAGGATGGAGGCGGGCTGAGAACCTCGCCGCACGGAGGAAACCGAATGGGAGGAGAGCCGAGCCGAGGGGGGCGCGGGGTGTCGGCGGAGGTGGACAGGGGCTCCGTGCGGGCTGTCCTATCGGGGGCAAGGTGGCAGGGGGAGCCAGGGGCCGGCAGGACTGGCTCCTCGTGTGGAACCCCGCCGGCAGCAGGGAGCAGTATGGCTAGATGTGAGTCTTCTGGTGATGAGAAGGCGGCGGGGCCACACGGGGTCCGTGTGCCTGGCCCCGTCATCCGAGGGTGCTCATGAGGGGGCGGTAGAGACACCAGCCAGGGGACAGCTGTGAGGGTCTGTTGACCATGCTCAGTGAACCCAGGTCTGGGTGACGGGCCGACGCGAGGCAAAGCCGTTCCTGAGCCGCTGGGTGGTGGTGACCCATTCGTGGAGGGAGAGGACAGTCTCGGTCAGTGGCTCTTGAATTTTGGTGCCCACTAGAATGACCCGGGGAGCTCTTAAAAATCCCACTGTCCGGTTCATCAGCCCAGCCCAGTGATCAGTATCGAGGGGTGAGAGCCAGGAATCAGAATGTTAAAGAAAAATCCCACGTGATTCCAACGTGCAGCCAAATTTAGAAACCCATGGCCCAGGAGAAACCTAATGTCTCCTGAAGCTCTGCAAGTAAAAACGAGCCAACAGAATGTCCGCGCTCTCTGAGGTACTGATCTGTTGTGCCCCGAGTTTTTGCATCTGCACCCCTGCCTTCCGTGCCCATGGGGCCATGTCCACGGAAACTTGAGCCGCGTGGGCCAGGCACAGGACTCAAACCAGGTGTTCTTCTTTTAAAGAGACTAAAAAACATGCTGTCAGTGTCATTTAAGAGACCACAAAGGGAGGGGTATTTTGCACCGCACAGGAAGGGGTGGAAATACTAACTTTTTTTTTTTTTTTTTACTGAAAACGCACAAAAGATGGTTTCCCCAGGTGGCTCTCACCGACGGCAGATCTGAAAGCACAAGCATCAGTTTTCTGCTCAGGGCGCCTGGCGCTTCAAGGATTCCCTTCGACCAGAAGGGAGCTGGAAAACTTCCAGACACAAGTATACATCCTAATTTAACTTCAGTAGCTGTTCTCGTAAGTTTGCCTAAGGGAAAGATGTTATCACTAAATTTTAACTTCTTTTATGTATTCTAAGCCTATAATAAATTTTTGAATCAAGTCAGACTGCAGCCAATTAATATTTTGAGTGAATAAAATGTGCTGTGATAGATATTAAATCTTTTATCACCTTGGTTTTATTTTTAATGGAAGGAAAATGAAAAGAAACACGTTGTAGGGGAGAGCGCGTTTTGCTTGGGAGGCGTTTTCCGTTTTCCTCCAGACGTGCAGGTGGAGCTCCCGGGGTCGGAGACCAGGGCCACGCGGCTCTGTGCCTGAAGACTGGCGCCGGCAGGGGCAGGGCAGGCACAGGGGCGGGTGAGCGGCGGAGTCCGCCACTCCCCAGCCCTGCTCAGCGCGCAGCTCATCGCCACGGTTCCCGGCGCCCTGGGAGTGTCTCCATGCCTTCCCTGTGTGCAGCGCCCCAGTCCTTGTGTCACCCTCCCCCCCAGGTGCGGAGGCATTAGCTCCCCTCCTGCAGGGGGCTTCTCCCTTCGCCTGCTGGGGCTGATGCCCCCGGTGCCACCCACAGGGAGCAGGTGTCCCTGCTTCCCGTCATTCCCTCCCCTGATTCATCTCACACACCATAGTCCTGATTCTCTTTCCTAAAGCACCATCTTTATCATGTCATTCTGTTCCTTGAAACCTGAAGTGGCTTCTTCCTGGTAACTGTGGGACTGAGCTTAAACGTCTGGTCCAGGGTTCAAGGTCCTCCAGGACTCCAGGCCCCAGGCCTGCCTGTCTCCCTCGCTCCCCTCCCCTGCAGGAGTTGTGGCGGTCGGTCCGACGACACACGGGGACACAAGGGGGAGCGGCAGTTCTCAGAGGCTCACATTTGCAAACGGGGGTCCAGACCGTACCAGCTCAGTCTGCTCCAGGCCACACGAGAGGGTCCACGCCACAGGCCGTGGGAGCACGGAGGGTGCGCTACGTGACCTGGGCTCAGATTCTTCACCTGTCATAGAGATAGCAGCAGAAGCTGACCCTGGGCGGATGTGATGCGCAAGCTGACAAATCGGAAACACTTAGAGCGGCACCCAGCACAGAGGAGGGGCTCGACACAGTGTCTGCTTTCACTGTCACGGTCCTCACTACAAAAACCCACTCCGTCAGGAGGGATCAAGAGAGGCTTCGTGGGGGAGGTGACATCTGAGCTAGACCAGCTTCTAATTTTGATCAAGTCCAATTCACCGATTTTTTTTCTTTTTTCTCTTGTGCTTTTTGTGTCACATCTAAGAATGGCCAAGTCCAAGGTCATGAACATTTACCCCCATGACTTCTCCTAAGATTTGTATAGTTTTAGCTCTTACATTTGGGCCTTTGATCCATTTTGGGTTATTTTTTTGCATATGTTGGCCAGGCATTCTTCAGATAACTTTATAAACATTCATTTAGTTTTTATGATAATGCTTTGGTTAGGGACTAGCCTTGTTTGGAGGATGAAGACATGAGCGTAGGGAGGCTAAGTAACTTGACCAACAGCTCGTTGGTCACTGGTGCAGCAGGGGTTCAAACCAGGTGGCGTGAGGACACAAAACGCTGTACCCGAGGTCGCCGCGGAGTCAGGAACTCGGGAACTCAGGCGGGTCTGTGCCATGGCATGCCGCCTCTCTATAGCGATGTGTTAAAAAAACAGACAGTGTGATTTCTAAACAGCAATGAACCAGAGACTGTGGACACCTGTCTGAGCCACACTGACGCCTCACCTTCCCTCTGGCCACTTCTTTCTCATGCAGAAGAACACGAACGCCCGGGGCAGATGTCACAGCGCCACTGTCATCAGGATCTTCCCGGCGGACATGGCAGCCATCACCTGCTGCCCCCGTACCCGGCTTTATTCAGGTGAGCCTGGGTCTGGTGCTGCATGACCGCTGGACTGCGCTGGGCCCGAGCCCCTGCTAGGTCCCAGATCCTATCAGCCGAGGTTCTAGAATCTGTTCCAGTCAGGGGGCTGCCCACCTCTATCTCAGGATGGCTGCATCTCTGCAGATTCTGCACCTGACAGTTGCCCCGGGGCCCGAGGCCACTCGAGTGTAGTCATTGGAAAGGCTGCTGAGCCAACAAAGCCCGCCATCACCACTGCGGCCCTGCGATCCCAGGCACGGAGCTCGGCCCTTGATTCTTTCTTCCAGAAAGCTTTAAAAAATATACACTCAGCTTCCCCCAAAGTAATCAGATTGTTCTGCACTCCTCCCGCGTGGTCTCCGAGCACAAGTACCTGTTGGGGACAGAAGACAGTCCCCACATCCTGCACCCCTTCGATCCTGATGCCCCTTCCGGAAGCTCTGCCTGGGGGCTTCCAGGTGTTCCCTCCTCCATACACCTTCTCTCTCCTCCTCATCTGAGACTGTTTCCCCTGCTGCCTGCCCGAGGCCCAGTCCTCCTGGGAGGCTGTGCTGGGCTCCATCCTCCCAGGAGTTCTCGCGTCCGCCGAGCCCCCTGTGCCTGCCCCTCCTCACTGACACGCACGTGGCTGCATGTGGAGAAGGAGGGAGCACGAAGATCCAGGCAGAGAACACGAGGGAGTTTAGAAGTGGGAGCTTCTCCTTTACTTTCTGAGGGCCTGACGTGTGGCTCCAGCGTGCACCCCTCTGGAGTTTGCTGGCACCTTCTGATGGTCTGATCCGTTTCGCCTCCGCTGCCTCCCAGAGCTCCCTCCCCATCGGCACCTGCACGTCCTTCCCCACAGTCCTTGCAGATTCCAGCCGGGTGGGGCTGCGTCTCTGGCTCCTTGTCCCCTCCCCCCCAATCCTTAATAGGGCTATGTGTGCATGGC
The DNA here is from genome assembly GCF_003265705.2 of Callorhinus ursinus. Classification (NCBI taxonomy): domain Eukaryota; kingdom Metazoa; phylum Chordata; class Mammalia; order Carnivora; family Otariidae; genus Callorhinus; species Callorhinus ursinus. The sequence goes on along the minus strand of NW_027397142.1, from coordinate 3,176,671 downwards.
AGTGCTCTGTAAGGACATGTGTGAGTTTTCAAACAACTAGTTGGCAGACGGTCTCCTACAAATTTGCTTTCACTGTACCTTGACTCACCGAGTCCAATCCCTTCCCTCATTTCTGGGCATTTTAGTTCTTTGTGCTATCCTTGGAGTAGAAGGTGGGAGCCACAGATACAGCAATTTCAGCACAACCCTCACCCTGATCCGCACCCTGGTTTTAAATAGAGATGTCAGGAAGTACAAACCAAATGGGATTGGAAATATATATTTCCCTATTTCTTACAAAACACTTGACATTTTTATTAGTCTGATTTTTTAATAAGCACTTTTGACTAAATATGGTTCAGACACTCATGGTTACAGTAAATTCTGTGAAAGTTCAATTAATTGGAATTCTCTGGAGGAACGTGACCTTTCAGTTCAACAGATTTTCTGGATGAATTCTTGAATTAAAGATCTTTTCAGTTTCAGTCTTTACTAGGGAAATATTTCCATGTTTTTCTGCTTTCCTGATTTACTAAATAGAATGAGGTATATGGCATGGAATTATTACTAAGAACCTTGTGTTGCCTAAGATCATCTACACAAATATATACTTTTCATTGCCTAGAACTGTTGTTGTTGTACATGAGTGGATTGGGTTGAATCTCTATCCATCCTTCTTGATGCTGTGTGTGTTGGTAGATCTCTCTTCCATGTAAGTAGTATACCCCAATATTTAGTATATGAATTAGCTGGGTTTTGACTAATTGAGGCTTTGACTTCTTTGGAATCTGAAAAACTAATGAAACTTCAGCTAACTCGGTAGAAATCAACATTTGTCTGTGTGAGTGTGGGTATTAAGTGCTAATTGATACCCTCAGTATTTCTAAAATGGATTCAGAGCAGGTGACAATAAAATGCATATCCGCACGTGCACAGGGTGGTTACCACAAAGCTCACGGTGACATACACAGCTAAAGAGGGAGCTAATTTTCTCAGGAAGCAAGGATGGGATAATTACTATAATCGGGTGCAACTTAGCTTTTCGTTCTGGAAAATCCAGGCCAACAGGGAAGCGTACTGAACAGCTCCGTGCTTGGCAACATGGGTCAGGGAAGAATGATGAGGTGGAAGGAACACGGGACTCAAAGTAGAAACCTCAATTCTAGTTGAGACCACTAGCTGGCCAGCTTCCCGTGGGTCGCTCGCTGAACCTCACCTCCTTCACTATAAAATGTGAGGTCGTACTGGATCTCTAGGATTTTCTCTAGCTTCTACATCATTCAACCCCAAAGCCTCATGAATATTCAGATCAGGAAAAGGTATTTCAACGTTCATAGTGAACCCAGTGTGTTAGCACTGAAGGGGAACATGGATTCTCCATACGGCAGCTGAAAAACCTCAATGGTCATATTATCCCAGGTCCCTTTCACTGGCCCTGTAGACTGACTTTCCTAACCCTGAGAAGCCATCCTGAGAGCAGTGATTATGTACTAGTTGATTTTCCTCTTCCTTTCACTTCTTATCTTGAGTTACCCCATTTCCTGAGCAAGCGCAATTTTGCTAATGGACACGGGAGTGACCAGCACTTACCACGGGCTCAGCAGTAATCATAAGGAAGTTATGCATTCCTAAAGCAAACCGATGGTCTTTGCCGCAGGCCATCCCAGTTCCACGGGACATACTACCCATGGTTAACCCACATCACTGGAACTACATACAAATAAAACATGTCACCAGAACATGGACATTGTGTCTCTAAGTCTTGAAGCCTGGTCAACATATCTTTTAGGAGTCTCTGCTGAAGAAGCAAAATGCGGACGGCAGTGGCCAGCATGTCCCTGGGAGGCTGGCTCTGGTCAGGTTCATGTTCCAAGATGGCTTTAATTTCTAGATGTACAATAAATGCCCCCTTTGGTCCCTCGAATGGCCTCCTCAACAGGTCCCATAGCAGCAAGTTGAAATGACCAACTGTGACTAATGTATTGAAAAATCCTGTTGTGGGGGCCATTTGGAACTTGATGGTCGGTCCGGTCGGCATGGACGTTGACTTGGGGCTAACTTTGTTTCTGTTGTCTTGGACACTGGCATGGAAAGATGGGGACTCCACAGGCAGGCGACACTATTTTTGATCCCTGCATCTGGATGAGGGGAGCTGTATATCCTGGGTAGAAGCCGGAGCTGTGACTTATCCAGGTGCATGGCTTCCATCACCAGGCACGTCCCTGTGGGGTCTGGAAGCTATGCCCACCGCTCCAGAGGGCCACAGGGCCGGGCAGATCCCACACCTACCTCTGGGCTCCTGTCTACTGGGGGAGCCGGTGGCCGCTTTATGGCTGTGGGGGCACTGCTTCCCGCGATCCCGCAGGAGAGACACACCTACCACTCTGCAGGCCAACAGTTCCTGTCTATAGTCTTCCCAGCCAAGCTGATGGCAAGCATGTCTTTTGTGGACTTTCAAGTCAGAATGCTTGCTTGATCGATACAAGACCGCCACAGGGGGCTTGGAGCAGCCCTCAGACTCCCAGGGCATATGTAGTTCCTGTTGGAGAGAGACCGATGACAGCGGGAACTCCCGAGTCTTCCCGGAGTGAAATGACTAGGGAGTAGTTACGAGGGACATTCACCAACACCAAAGGAGGACACAGTGAAATAGCGCTGGGTTTCTTTGGAAAGCAAACTGGCTGGCTGAGATCATGCAATCAGCCTGTCTACGAGGACAGCAAAACCCACCAACCTCGGGCCACATGAATTCACCATTATTACAGCATATGTAGAAAAAAGGAAAGATGTCATAATCCTACAGACCACGAGTATACACATATATGACTATTAAAAGAGACTTTCTTGTATTTTATTCCCTCTCAGATGTGTGTGTGTGTGTGTGTGTCTGTGTGTGAGTGTGTGTGTGTTGGTGGGTGGGTATAAAATCTAGTTTTTAATAAAACGAAGGACTTACAACATATATGATTCTGCATACAAATTTAAGATTTATATCAAAGATGCTTTTCCACGTCATGAAGCATCTCATCCACGCCTTTTAGGAGATGTTAATTACATTCCCATTTTATTTTAAAGATTTTATTTATTTATTTGACAGAGAGAGAGACACAGTGAGAGAAGGAACACAAGCAGGGGGAGTGGGAGAGGGAGAAGCAGGCTTCCCTCTGAGCAGGGAGCCCGATGCGGGGCTCGATCCCAGGACCCTGGGATCATAACCTGAGCCAAAGGCAGACACTTAATGACTGAGCCACCCAGGATCCTCAATTAGGTTCCTATTTTTGACACAATTTTGTTTTTATTATAATAAAAATGCTATTGCTGCATCTTTGTACAAAAATCTCTGCCTGGGTCTCTGATATCGCCCTAGAATAAGTTCCTACAAGTGGAAAGCATGAACCACATTCACTGTGCAATTAAGAGAATGGGTAAAGGACATGAGCAAGTATATCAAAGACCCACACAAAGTCCTAGAAGATACGGAAGCGTTTGTATTCACGGATAAAAAGGAATCTTATTACATAGGGCCTCGTTTGTTTATCAAATTGTCAAAGACCAAACCAAAATGATACCCAACATTGCTAAGAATGCAGTGTGCTCTTCTAATGGGAGCAGAGACTGATATGATAGAACATTTATGAAAAGCAGCCAGCAAAGCTCATCAAAAGAGACTTTTTTGTGTGTAGATTATGTGAGGAAGGCTGCTGGAGACAAAGTGCAACTGGCCCTTCAAGACCCCTTGTGCAAAGACTGTGGGAAGCCGTGACCTCTGAACTAAAGGGTAATAACACACACGTGCACACAGGTGCACGCGCATGCTCATGTGCGGTCCCTGTGTCTCCCCGCAAGCCGGGAGAGCTGTTCTCCCACCACTAAGAGCTCAAGGTCAGGAACTGACCTGTAGACTGATCTGTAGATTAAATAAATTCTTTACTTGCTCTGTTTTGCTCTCCTCTGACTTGAATTTTGGCCTTTCCTCTGCTCAGTTGGGCAAGGAAGTGACCCTCTATTATCCTAGTTTAGAACCCCATCTGGAGAACGGACGGGTGGAGGGGATGCCAAGGCTGTTGATCAACGAGAGGCTTTAAGATTCTTGATGATGCTTATCCAGTTTGGGGATGCCCTCATCCAGCTGACAAACACCCATCGAGCTGCTTCGATTCACCAGGCTAGCACTAAGCACGTGCTGTGCGGGACCCCATCGGATCTGGGCAGTGACTACAACTCTGTTTACCTGGGCAAACATTTGATATTTCCCAGTACATCCATCAGCCTGGAGTTCAGAGCACTTGGTTCTTACACTGGTTCTCATCCAGACAGGTACAGGGCATGACAAAAATCGCCTAACTGGCTCAAAACACAGAGAACCACACCAGCCACACCAGTAGGAGATAATTTGCAGGAGGAAACCCTGAAGGTCCTAAAGCACATTTAAAGGTAATGCATGATTAGCCGAACACGTCATCAGCCCACCTGATTCTCACTACAGACGGCACCACCCCGCTAACAGGGTCCTTGCAGCCGCTCACACACTGTCCTGCAAAACTCAGGGTCCCACATCATAGCGCATGTCCACTTCAGCAAATTAATACAGGCTTTAATTCCACAGGGCAGAGCTCAGTGCCAGGAAAGGAAGAGTCTTATAGAGAACCTAAAACTACCTTTCTTACCAGAAAGGACTTGCACTTTTTCATCCTTTCAAAATGCCAACCCAAACCAAGAGGAAACACCAGGAATTCTGCACTGATGACCTGCCCAGCAAGCAGCCTTCAAACTCGAGGAAAAGCTTCCTTTTCAAAGTCACCCACCCAGAAAAATCTCTCCGCATCCTCTCACCCACTGGACACACGTTTTTAACCTGGAGAGTTCAGATGTGTTATTTTTTTGAAGCTGAGGAAGAGGTCTCAAAGTAAAATTATGTTCCTGTGCATTAATTTGACCCCTCAGGTTTAGTGTCCACTGTGACGCTACTGACCTCCACACCAGAGCTAAAGAGTTTCACAGCCCACTAAGTGCGTGCGATGCTCCTTCCAGCTCCAGGAAGGCGGAGCGGCGGCCGGTTCGGGGGCAGCAACCAGCACTGTGCCTGCAGGAATCGGTGTGCAAGCGCCGAGTACACCCCCTCGTGGCCGTGGGTCTCTGAGGCTCCAGGGCTGCCCAGGACGGCCTGGTTGGGTTCCTGAAATTCCCCCCACTGGGAAGGGCTGGTGGGAGGGAGCGCCCGACGCGGCCCGGGTGGTGGGGTCCTCCGAGGATGGCGTGGGAGTGGGGATGGGGAGGGTGAGCAGAAGCCGGCCAGGGGGAGACGGGACAGCCGTGGAGGGGGCAGAGGCACGTGGAGGCACCCGGTGCTGAATGCAGGACGCCGCAGGGGGCGGATCAAGGCAGACAGTGTGGAGGGCGTCGGGGAGAGGAGGCAGGGAGAGCTGAGGCAGCTCCTGCCGTCCACGATAACGCCTTTGTGCTTTCTTCTAAGGACAGGGGGCCTGGAGGGCTCCGGTGGGCACTGTGGTTGTCAGCTGCCCTAAATGAGGGCGTGTGCGCACCGCACGCTCCATGGCCACCCCGCCGCTATGTGGGAGCAGGGGGCGACGAGTGGACAAGGGAGCCCGGTGGGGCAGTCCCGCCGAGGGACGACTGTGGCGTGGGCTGGGCGCTGGCCATGGGGACACTGCCATGCGGGCAAGTTCCCAGGTGTGATGCTGCCCCGACACCGGTTAGAGGAGAGGCAGTGGGAGGGTCTCTCCACATGCAAGTGGGTGGACGCTGGTGCCCACTGGGGGTCCCTGGAGCGGGTCAGGTAGGAAGCCATGATCTCACCTGAGGTACGGGCAGACGTGACCACTCGCCTTGGTCTAGAGCGGGTCACGTCGCAGGCTGTGGGTGAGATGAGTAGCACTTACCCTTACGGCGAAAACAGCCTGCTGGCCCTGAACGACCTCGGGATCCTGCTCTTCCTTCCTCTTCCATCTTTAGTGGCACCACAGCCCACGCCTTGAACCCTGTGCAGGCCACGGCAGCCCCTGGACTGGGCCATGCGGGCCACGGCGCTCCAGGGGGTTGGTGTTCCCTTAGCCCCTCAACCCACTGGCTCCCGGGAACCATCACGACATAACGCATCATGGGTGTCAGCGCTAACTGCTGAGCAAGTTGTCTTCCTTTAAAGGATTCAGCCTGGGAGGGACACTTAAAAGCCTCACAAAGGACCTTTAACAGGCTTTCAGGCCACGTGGCAAACTGCTGGAGAGAGGGCCTCCAACCCTTCTCCAAGGCAGACTGCTTCCTTTGCACCAGATGACAGCGATCATCGGTGGACTGTAATCTCTAGCATGGCTGCACCAGCCCTGCGGCAGATGCCTATCAACCGACAGAAAGACAACTGTATTTACAGCATCACCCTTAGGAGGGTCTTTGCTTCTGTTTCACGGCTTGATGTTTTGGCTATAACCACTTGCTGGCGATCTCCACTTTCCCTCGGCCTCGTCTGAAGCTAGCCCTCCCTATTCCAGTGGCCCTGGAGCTGTCTGTGAGGGCCACTTTCTGCCCTGCCACCACCACGGGCATGTGGTCCAGGCTGGGGTGCTCCAAGGACCCGCCCCCAGCCACGTGATCCTCCTGGTAGGCACGTGGCACACACTTATCAGCCAAAGCTCTCACTCAGCACTTCCCTGAGGGAGTTTTAAGGCCGATGGCTTCTTACCTCTGGGTCCTGGGGTATAAGGGTACAGACCCAGAGGGCTCACGGGGTTATTTGTATTCCTGACCCCACAGACAGTGTCAGGTCTATTTTTAGTGGGAGAGAGTAAAATAAGCCCCCAAAAGAAGTAGACCTGGGGAGAGATGCAGGAGGAAAAAGGAAAGCAAGAAAGCAAGATAGGTTGAGGGAGAGACAGGTGCACACCTGAGGATTTGCTCCAGCACCTGGATACAGCTATGCCTGATGCCAATCCTGCCTGTCCCTGGTATGTGAGAGACTTTCTTTTTTGCTTATTCTACTTTAACTTGGAATGCTGTCCTTTGTAACTGAAAAATCCTGGGAACATACACACTTCTTTTGCTACAGATACTCTGTTTTCCATGGTCTGCCCCTCTCCCTCCTCTGCAAAGCTCTTCCTTGTACAGATATTGTGGATAATAACAAGTCTTTGTCCTCCAGGAGCTCCTCGTCTGGTCCAAGGCACATTCTCATCCATGCTTAGAAAGCATTTGATATACACAAAATTATGGCAGACAATGAACACCAGCTCGTGTCCTGCATGCAACCATCAGCGTTCTGGATTTGGGAGGACGTCTCATCCCTACGTTGTCCAAGGAATCGGTTTGAGGGTTTGATTTTTTCTGGCTCACTGAAGGCGGCGTCTGCTGCAATGCAGAGATTTATAAACCTCAGAGGCTCGTCGTTGTAGAGACGAGGGTAAATCAACAGAAGCAATGGTAAGAAGGTGCATGATCTGGTGGGTAAAGCGCTGATGTTGCCATCAAAGGCCACTTTTGAAGAAGCCTGAAGCAGCCCAAGCAAATTGTAAGCCGCCACAATGGACTCCTGGAGTGTCCTTCTCTTGCTCCTTTCAACCTCCAGAAATCTTGGCTTAGCTTGAGTCCGAATGCCCTGAAACAGTCTCCTTCCCCTCCTTCCACGGCATGGTGTGTCCGGGCAGAGAGCCGATGGCTGTACCACTACTCTCTGAAGCGTGCCTGCGGTGCCCACTCCTTCCTCCCCCGTACTGAACTCTCCTTCTACGGCGAATCCCCAGAAAACGTAATCTCCAAGAACGTGGAGACCTAACCTGTGTCTCTTTTCATGCCCATGTCAGAACCCTGCAGACAGTTTGGTGCTAAATATTTGTTGATTAGCGGAATCGTGCCAAACATTCCAAAAGTAGTAACGACTATTTGTTGAGGGCTCACTGTGGTGCGAAGCATTGACAGATGCTTTGTATGTATTTATTTTTATTTCTTACTCATATAGTACTTACTGTTAGCCAGACATTGTTCTGCACTTTTAAATATTAATTTTCTTAATCCTCTGAGACAGGTATGAGTAAGGATTATTTTTCCCCCTTTTTTTTAGGGAGAGGGAAAGTAGGACTCAGAAAGGTCACACCTGCCCAAGATGGTGCACCATGTGAGTTGAAGAGCCAGGACTCTTCCAGTCCATTATCTGTGGCCTCTCCTTATCCAGACACCTTGGAAAGGCCCAGAAAGTTTAAACTTTGGCCAAGGTCACACTGCCAGTAAATGGCAGAATTAGAAAACCTCATTTTTTGATCCATTATGCCCGTGATTCCCCGAGGATGGCGGGGCCAGCGGCATCCACAATGCCTGGGAACACATTTGAAATGCTAAGTCTCAGGCCCTGCCCCAGACCTGGTGGTCTTAGCCAGCCCTCCAGTGAAAGTGATGCACACAGAAATGTGGGAACCCCTGCGTTAGGCCTTGCTGCCTTTCCCAGACCAACACAATCAACAATTCGGAGCAACCTTCCCGGTAAGAATGACTGGACCACTGGGTCTTTACAGAAGCGGGTCTGAAGGAAAACACAAATATTGTGAACTGAAAACTCTCTACAAGCATTGAGTTCACTGAGTGGTAGCGAATAGTGTCTCTGGTCCTCTATCCCCTCATCAACCTTTTTATACTGCACTTCACATGAAGCCTCCTTGGTTGCCAACAGTACTCTTCTGCTCCAAAGAAGTGAATGTCCCAGTATCTTACTATGGTGATGGAAAAATTCACCTATTTTCCCTCCCGGTAAGTTTCTGGGCCTTTTTGCATGCAGTCCAAACATGAATGACCTCTGGCCGCCAGCACATAACCTCTGGAGCTGCTCCCCACGAACCTTCTTCCGAGCTCGAGCTCACTGGCTGGAAAACCTGAGCTTACCAGGTGTCTGCAGAGGAGTGGTGTGTGGAGTGAGATTATGTCAAAGCCACAAACGCCCTCCCCACATAGGCCGGCTCATCCCATTCACCCGCGGTCCCTCTGATGTTCCCGGGGCCACCGGTCCTGGAACTTTATTCTTCTCCAAGATGATGTGAAAAACAGCCCATCTCTTCAGTACCGAGGGGCTCATTATCTAGTCTGTAGGTTATTCAAGGTCTCTGAAGCTCCTCTTTCCTCCTCCCGAGCTTGTTACTGCTCATTAGCAGCTCCCCAGAGGGCGGGAAGGGGAGGAAGAGAGCGTCCTGCTCAGAGGCACGCCACGTCTGGCACTTCTCATGAGACCGCTGCCGCCGTGGTGCTGGGGGGCTGCATGCCCCCGTCCCTGCTGCAGGTACCCCTCTGTCACCAATCTCTCATCCTCCCATATTTACACAGTGAAAGGAAGTAAGAGATGAATGGGCGGGGCGCCTGGGTGGCTCAGTCGGTCAAGCATCTGCCTTGGGCTCAGGTCATGATCCCAGGGTCCTGGGATCGAGTCCCGTGTGGGGCTCTCTGCTCAGTGGGGAGCCTGCTGCTCCCTCTGCCCCTGCCCCTCCCCCCACCCCGCTCTCTCTAAATAAATAAATAAATAAAATCTTAAAAAAAAAAAAGAAGAAAGGACCAAGATCGGGTAATTCACAAGAAAAGACATCATGGGTATTAATTTATGGGAAACAATCAATTCACTATTAAATACATGCTAATTTAATCAACAACAGATACAATTACATACACGCTGACTTAAATAGTTATGCAATTGGATTATATTAGCAAAGATTTCTTAAATCATGAATCATCAATATCTTTTTAAATGATAAGACCTGATGTTGGTGAATATGCTATGAGAATGGGTAAGCACACATAAAACAGCTTATAATTATATATGAAGAGCCTCAAAAGAGTGTTCATATTTTTTGACTCCATAATTCCACATCAAGAACATTTTAGGCCCAAAGCATTCTACTCCCTGAATTCTAATACTGAATATTATATGATCTAGATGTCCAACAAGAGAGTGGTTTCTTAAATTTCTATAAATGCATTCAATGAAATATTATATAACTATTAAAAATTATATGCACAAGTATTTAATTATATAGATTGCTAACTGCATTATAATAGGCAAAATGTTTGGGATATAATACTAATAATTGTATAAAGAGCACATCTACTCTTGGAAACAAGATTAAGAAAACACACTAAAATATTAACAGTAATTATCTGTGGATACTGAGTCTATTCGTACTATCATAAGAAGTTTTTCTCTCTTTTTTGTGAAATTTTTGCTATGTTCTGTGTTATTTTTACAATGGGAAAATCAATAAATAATAACAATCAACTAACTAGCTAAAATGAGCCTGGCCCCAGGACTGAGAATCGGGGATCGGAGGCCAAACGGGTCACCATGCTGACATCTATGGGATGTTGTGTGTTACGGGAAAGGGTCTGAAAACGAGTATTTACCACATAAGGTGGGTGCAGCAGAGCCAAGGGGAGACTGTGAGTCACCGAGGCCTTCACGGAAGAGGTGGCATCTTTTACCTTCAAGGCTACCCTCGTTCCACCTTCACCTTGTTTTCTTCCATTATTGCCTCTGTTTGAAAATGAGTCCCTGTATCGACCGATAATTCATATTAAAAGCACTAAGCAACATTCTGGAGACACAGAGAGAAGACAAGAACCCTCAGGCTCTCATGACGTGTTGCTCCACGGGGATGAACAGACCTAACTGGGTGCCTCTGTTTCTGCTGCCAGGAGGACCTCAGCTTGCAGGAGGAACTCCCGGGGACCGCGGGGTGCCAGCCTCCAACGCCCAGGGCTAAAGAGGCTGGAGGGACGGAGGAGTGGCACCACCAGTCCCAGGCCATACCTGGAAGCCCCAGGCTGAGGGAAGCAGTGTGAGGGCACAACTGGGCATTCTGGGTCATGTGTCTCGGGGTATTTACATCTCCCGAGGGGAGGCAGCTCCGGGGCCAGGGAGCCTAGACTCAGTCCACAGCGACATGTCCCTCTCCTGCTCTGCTGAGCCCAGGTCGGCCCCGTCGGGTGCAGGAAGTCTCCTCAACGACCTTCACCCCACCTTCTCCAAATCTGTGGGACACCAGATCACTCCCATGCGGCCGAGTGCACTGTGTCATCTCTCTGCCCTGTAGCCATCACTTAGCACATTCCCTTGTCTTAAAAACGAGGAGGTAAGACTCGTTTCTAAAGCTGTGTAATAACCTTCTTAGACTATGTCATGGATACGTGTCCTGTCCAAACAGGAGTCTTCAGGCTGCGGTGACGTTCTTACTGTTCTTCATCTCGTACAAGCGCTGGCCCCGTCCTGGGCGAACACGGGGCTATGCCGTTGGGTAGACTTGCCTGAGCTCTTCCTTCCTGACCTGGCGCTGCCACCGGCTCTTCCGCTGCACCTCCGCCCGGGGTCTCACGCAGCCCTCCCCTCGTCCTGCAGCCAGACCCCAGCACCTCACCATGGTGTTCCCACGCAGCGGGCCCATGGCAGCTCCCCACGCGGCCTTTCAGAGCAGACAGACCCAGAGCCTCTTTCAGGGATAAAACAAATCTTATTTTAGGCACCTTGGCAGCAGGTGGGGAAGAGCCGCACGTTAGGTCGGGCGGCTGCGCAGGGACCATGTGTGGGTGCGTGTGCTTGGGGTAATGGCTGGAGGGGCTGTGGGTCACCTGAGGCCCTGGGTGGGGGCCAGGGCCGGGTTCCCTGCCCTGGAGACTTGTCTGTGGGTGAGCGACCATCCTGTTTGCCTGGGACACCCCCAGTGTTAGTACCGATTGTCTGAACGTCCTGGGAACTCCCCCAGTCCCATAAAAACTGGGACAGCTGGTCACCCAGGGTTTAGGAACTCCTCAGGTGTGGGGAGGGTGCAGGGGGCCTTGAGGGACCAGAAGCTGATCTTCATATTTATGTCATGGATTGAAAACTCCTGGGACGGGTTGAAAATGTATATAAACCCCAAATTTCCGTCTTCTCATACAGGCACACACATCTGTACACAAGCCTTCACACAGGTCAGGTGTAACTATTCCAGTGACGCTGGGGAGGGAGTATCGGGAGAGGATTTTTTGTTCAGGTTTAGCCACACAACTGTGATGGGTCACAAGACAGGGAGCTCCGCGCCTGCAGCCGGGAGGAGGGGTGGCTGGGGAGAGGCTCTAGTTACCCTATGTCACACGTCGGTTTGTGCACCTATGGACAGACGGCTCTTAAGGACAGATGTGGTGGTAACCTCTCGGGGAACAGGGTCTAGCGGACCCCAGCGCTGGGCCTGGTTCAGAAGAGACGCCCCAGCTGTGTGAGCCGCACCAGCCAGGGGGCCTCCCGCCGTCTGGGAGGCTAGCTCGGCTGAATGAGGACATCTTTGAGCTCAGCAGGGAATGTGTGATGAAATATTTTAATACGCAGCCGACCTTCGGCTGTGAGCTCAGTACTTAGCACTTCTGAAGAATCAGTGCACTCCAAAATCTTAGCAAAACGAAAATGTTAATTAAGAAAGCAAAATTTCAAACTCCTTATAATATCAGGAGTCGTTCCGGCTGCATGATATAACTTGGTGTTCTGCAGACGGGACTCGGGGGAGGCTTAACGAGACTGCGTCGGAGGGGGGTCCCTGCTGTTTTCCTGGGAGCCAGCGCACTGTGGCAGCTGCGAGGGACCAGCGTTACCACGATGTGCATTAAATCTGGAGGCTGTTGCTTCTCAAACATCCTTTTAGGGGAGCCCAGTGACGCCCCCTTCAATCCTTAAAGACCCCTGAAAGGTAGAACGTAACTCAGGAGAAAAATAAAGAGTGGAGACAACAATTCTCAAATCAAAGTATCACAAGGAGAAAAGGATGGTGAGTAGCTCTGCTTTCACCCCCAGAACCTGTAATTAATTAATGAGGCGAGACTCGGCTGCCACCCCAGAATCACAAAATATGATTGGAAAACCCAAGTTCGCAAAGCCCTGGAGAATGACCCTACACATTGTGGTGATTCCTGACCCCCCACACTTATCAGATGATTTCTTCCCAAACAACGGAGTTTTATGCACCCGAGGAAGGGACCTGGGAGGACGGGGCGTATCACACAGGGAAGGGACGCCACAGGGATCCCAAACACAGACCCTAACAGATTGCTGTCGTTTGCCGACTGTGTACTTGATGGGATCACTGCTATGTGATTTAACTACACATGGTTCCTCAGATTCTCCCAGTAATTATGCAGAATATGTATCTTCATCACTCTCATTTTGTGGGTGAGGAAATTGACTCAGAAGGTTCAAGGTCAAGAAAAGCTAATAGGGTCGTCTGGCTCCAAAGTCTACATTTTTTTCACCTTGTAATTTTCTCACCATTTGAGCAAAAATTTATTCTATCTTTGGCCCAGATTCAGGGCACTATTCGATTTCTCCTTTCATATCAGTGGCCAAGGAAGGGAACGAACATTCACTGCATCTACTGAGGTTGCCCACGAGTTGTTTTCCTGACCTTTACAGCACCCTTTTGAGGTCTTTCTACCCTGTTTACAAATGTGGAAACTGAGGCTCAGGGGGGTCACAGGCATCATAGGACCCTGTGAGGAGCTCGGGCTGGTCACCCTGGTTCTCTCCACTGTGGGAATGCTTCCCTGAGGCTGGCCAACCACCAAGCACCTTGACGAGTTTGGACCATTCGGGCTATCGCTGGTGTTCTAATTTATTTTTTCCAATCAATTTCCTCTCTACGTAATCAAGTTGCATTTATAAAGGAAATTCTGTATCCACTAGTGTACACAGAACACCCGTATTCTTAGCAGTGAAGATGAGGTGAACATAAAATAAACACCAAAAAAGCCAGGACGACTGAAAGCCCCGGACCCGAGGCCTGCACTCTCTGTTAGGAAGGGAGATTAGCAGGAGCTCGGAGCTGTCGAAGATGGGCCCTCGTCTGGAAGGCAGAGCTTGAGGAGAACTGAACACAGAAGGCTCTCCTTACTAGCTACCTCCATCTTCCTTAATGCGCTCAGTAGCCTCGAAAACCACGTCCCAGACCGTCGGCCGAACACGCATTGCTTTGTGCCACCACTGAAGGGGCTCTGCCAAGGTAGCATGGAGAGAGACAGTCTCAGGAAAGTGTCAGGCTCGCACCGACCTCTTCCAAGACGCTTGTCACACAGGACCCTAAGAAAGCCATCATTTCTTTTTTTTTTTTTTTTTTAAGATTTCATTTATTTGAGAGAGAGAGAGCAAGACAGTGAGAGAGAGAGCACAAGCAGGGGGAGAGGGAGAAGCAGACTCCCCGCCCGCTGAGCAGGGAGCCTGATGCGGGGCTCAATCCCATGACGCTGGGATCATGACCTGAGCCGAAGGCAGATGCTTAACCGACTGAGCCACCCAGGCGCCCTGAAAGCCATCATTTCTGCCTCACATTTATTACATTTTGAAACAAAGACCTGAAAAATGCTGGGTTTTTCTGGCCTTGCTAATCCGTTCAGTGTCAACAACGCAGGATGGTGGAGCCACTGGAAACACTTCTGGGAGCAGGCGGGCCCCGGGCAGTGGGCTGCTGCGCAGATAGAAGGTGTTCAAATCCTGCTCGAGGAGTCTGGCTCATGACCATCACCAGGAGGGGAAGAGATCAGAGCTAATGAAACCAGGGGTTTTCCGTCCTGGACTCTTTTGATTTTCGTGTGTGAGATTAAAATGCGAATGCAGTCAGCTGTATGGGGCGGGGGGCAATGTGCATAAACCTTTCTGTTTTGTAGGGTGTGCGCGGAGGGCAGCAGTGCGAGGGTCGGTCCTGCTCCCATCTACCCGTGGTGGGGGAGGGCCCTGGTGGGGAGGACCAGGCCCAGCTGGTAGGGCCACTTCCCCACTTCCCACGGCTGAGACGGCTCCACGTGGGCACCCGGAGCCCGAGATGGTGTCCCGAGGTCACTGTGGTGCCGCGGACATGGTTCGTGTTTCCTTCAGGTCATAATGAAAACAGTCACCATGAGTCCATGGGAGGAGTATGACATCTACAAGCTGAGTCCTGGACGAACCCCCTGGGGCAGGAGCAACTTTTCCAGAATGCTTCTTAGTGTTCACTGTGCTTCTATTTATGGACTTGTCATCTATAATGATAATTAGCTGTTCCTAATGGAAGGCTAACACTTGTTAAAAGGAAGCTGGACAAATTCTCATGGCGGGTTCCTTCTCGGAAGAAGGAAGAAAACTCTAGATGGCTGTTTCTCAAGCTGAGTGGCAATAAGCAAGGAGTCTGAGGACATACGCTCTTTTAAAGGACTTTTAAGTTTCATGTGTTCATTTTGATGCAAATCTTGATTAATATGAAATGTTCTCGACCACCTGGATGCCTGTCTAATAAGCAAGTCCTGTCATCGAATTTAGTCCCTGGGTTTAGGTTCACGAGCACAATGCGGCCAAGCGGCACCACTTCGACTGCTGTGGGCCAGCGAGGAAAGAATACAAGTGAATTTGATAATGTAAGTAAGTAAGACATTCCTGCCAAGCAACGTGGCAACAGTATCAGGCTGTATTGTTCCAAAGAGGGTATCTCGGTGGGTCAAATAAAGGAAAGTCTTGGGAAATTGAGTCATAAGATGGCAACACAGGCATGAAAAACAAAAGGCCTTTCTCGGGAAGAGTCCATGCTATAGCCCGGTTTCAACCGCCACACACAACAGCCCCCAAAACCAATGTTATTGCATGTAGTTGGTTGGTTGTGTAGGTTTGTTGGTGTTCATGATAAATTATATTTGGCTTTTAAGTTATAGATATTCATACCTAGTTTTGTGTTTGCTCAAAGTAATCTTATGAGTTATATTACTTATATCAAGTAATATAAGTCAAGTTCAACCATGTGATTTATCATATTAGTAGATAAATTTTATTCATGAACACAGATGCAAAAATCCTAAAAAAATACTAGTTTTAAAAGTGCAGCAAAATATATATAGAGAGACAAGAAACTATATCATCACCGGTTGGACTCACCCTGGTAACCTAAGGCTGGTTTCCTACTGATCAGTACAATATTCCCATTGACAGACTAAAGGACCAAACCACATGATCACCTCCATTGAAGCAGAAAACACACTGAGTTCAAAATCCTTTCCAGTCAAGAAAAACAGAACACAAACTGCAAGAGCAAGAACACAAACAGCACAAAACAAAGAAGCGAACAAAACCTCAGAGCAGTCCAGAAATAGAAGTGACCTTCCTCAAGCCGACTGAGCGTGCCCACCAAAGAGCCTGCGGCCACTTCACGCCAAACAGGGAATCTTCAAAGTGTTTCGTGTATGAATAGACACAAGATGCACACTGGGTCCTCCCGATTGCCTCCTATCCCACTGAGCACTGGCTATCCCAGAGAGCACGGGACGCACGATGGAAAACAGGAGCCCAAGATGGAATGAAAGAGGAACACTGGAATCGGTGGTCATTTGG
The DNA here is from genome assembly GCF_003265705.2 of Callorhinus ursinus. Classification (NCBI taxonomy): domain Eukaryota; kingdom Metazoa; phylum Chordata; class Mammalia; order Carnivora; family Otariidae; genus Callorhinus; species Callorhinus ursinus. The sequence continues at coordinate 3,160,344 of NW_027397142.1, read as the reverse complement.
AGGGGCCAGGATTGTCTAAATCCACAATCCAAAAGAAACCAGAGATAAATTATTGGAATTAAAGGAGTTTAGCGAAGCTGTTGGATACAAACATCAATATAAAAAGCAAATATAAATTAGAAAAGTTACATCTGAAAAAACAGAACATAAAATAGTTCCAAAAATATCCAATACCTAGGAATACATTTAAGCGAGACATCTGGAAACAATTTATGGAGAAAATTATAGAATTTTAGTGGGAGGCATTTTTTTGAAAAAGTAAAAAAATTGGCTACCATACCATGTTTGGAAAATTCAGTAGCTGGAGTTTATAAATTCTCCCTCAGTATAAACTTAATGTAATTCCAACTAATCTTCCAAAAGTGTTTTTTTTAAAAGATTTCTTTATTTTTATTTTGAGAGAGAGAGAGAGTGTGCTCAAGCGGAGGCGGGCCAGAGGCAGAGGGAGAGAGAGAATCTCAAGCAGACTCTCTGCTGAGCACAGAGCCCGATATAGCGGGGAGCGATCTCAAGACCCCCGAGATCATGACCTGAGCTGAAATCAAGAGTCAGATACTTAACCGACAGAGACACCCAGGCGCCCCTCTCCAAAATTTTTTTAAAAGAACTGAATTATTATTTTAAATTCTGTGTGTGTGGGTTGTGCACATGTACACACACACACTCTTGCACACAAAGTGCCAAAGATAGCCAAGACATTTCCCGAGAACATGGTCGGGGGACTGGACACACCAGTGCAGTGTAGTATAGCAGACTTATGGATACCCACTGTGTAACAGACGCAGCGTGGTACCTGTTGTAAAGCTGTCATAATGGGGAAGCTGGGCTTCTGCTACACTGATAGCTGTGAGGCCAACTGGAGGACACAGACGGTCTGAGAGCAAACCCACATGTACACAAAAATTTCATGAATGGCAGAGGCATCCTTACTGAAAGATCAGTAAGGAAGGAAGATTTTTTTCAATAAGTGGTTCTGGGACAGTTGGTTATTCCTTTGGAAAAATAATTGTAAGTATGTTTCCCAACGTATCCCCAAATCAGTTTCAAGTGGATTAAAGATGTAATTGTGAAGATGAAATTATAAAAATGTTAGAAGACAAGGTAGGAGAATATCTTTATGTCCTCAAGGTGGGAAAGAACTTCTTTAAAAAGACATAAGAAATGCAAGCCATAAATGAATGAATTCGCTTTCACTGAAATTGCCATCTTTTCCTGCCAAAGCACGTCAAAGCGAGGGTGAAAGACAAGTTATAAAATGAGGGGAAATACTGGCAATAATAAAATGGACAAATAATTAGAATTCAAAATATATAAAGAAATTGTACACGTCGATAAGAAAGGGACAAACAACCCCAAAGAAAAACAGGTGAAAGACACGGACAGGTGTCTTACTGAAGAGGTAACATGAGTGGTAAATATACTTATGAAAGATATTAACCTCTTTAGGAATCAAACATATGCAGGTAAAAGCCCATAGAAACGTTGGCAAATGCACACAGGAGGCACAGACATGTACATAACCACACTGTCAATAAATTAAAAAACCAGCTAGAAATAAGCTGCACATCCACAGACAGGAGACTGGATAAAGATGTTGGGATATATTTGTACAATGAGAGAGACTCAATTAGAGCCCATGTATCAATACCCACACCTAACGCAAACAATGTTGGGTGCAAAACTCAAGCCACAGGAGGATAAACAACATATGGCAACAGTTACAGGGAGTTAGAACGTAAGTCATATGCTATTTAGAGAGTCACAAATAAAGCAGCAGGGAAGCATAGGAAATTCAGTCCTGGTTCGTCTGGTGGGGGTGGGGGACATAAAGGGGGGCCCCAGTGCCATGCAGCCCCACTCATGTGCCATGCGTCATGCTGAGTGGAAGGTAAAAATGTTCATTTTACTCTTCTTTGTACTTCGTGTGTGTGTGTGTGTGTGTGTGTGTGTTTAAAGATTTTATTTGACAGAGAGAGAGAGCACACAGAGCACAAGCAGGGGTGGTGGCAGAGGCAGAGAGAGAAGCAGGCTCCCCGCTGAGCATGGAGCCCAATGCAGGGCTCGATCCCAGGACCCCGGGCTCATGACCTGAGCCGAAGCCGGACTGAGCCACCTAGGTGCCCCTGTACTTCATGTGTATTCTCAATAAAGTATCTCATTCACCTATAAAAATGCATCTGAAGCAAAAATGTACATGGACAAAGCTAAAATCAAATGTCATCACCCCCTGGGGAAGGGGACCCGCCCAGTTTCCTTTGTTGTCCCCCTCCTAAAAGACCTCCACGCAGCACTCCAATGTGAGTTATGTCCTACTGGACTAAGGATCTGCTCTCTCACGGGAGGAATATTTTATTCCAGTTGGGGTTGGGTGTCTGCTCTGGGGTTCTGACAGCTCATTTATGGAACCTGCAGAGACTTCGGATGGAAATAGCACAGGTGGGTCAACTTTTCATTTCCTTTCAGGGTGCTCGTAAGGACAAAGACAAGGGCGTTAGATGAATTACACCAGAGGCTCTGTCAGGAGACTGTTGGTTTCTAGATATTGCAAAAAAGGTTCTTCTGGGTGCCTGGAATACGAATCTCATTGTTCACAGTAATAATAACACTTTGTATTTGCAGGGCACTTAAAAGATTTGCAAAGACTTTTCATAGACATGAACTCATCTGGTCTTGAGATAAGTCATTCTGGCTTTTCAGCTGAGGACACTGAGCCCAGACAGTTCAGCACAAAACAGAAGCAGGGGCACCAAGACTCGGGTTTCAGTTCTGATAACCTATGGTAACCCATGATCTTGGGCACAAAATAATGCACATTTTCTGAACTTCTATTTTCTCACTACTGAATGGAGATATGGTGAACGAAAAAGGCCATATACGCAAAACGTCTCGCCTGGCGACTGGCGCATTGGAAAACCCAAGGAAAGGGTTGCTGTACCCTTCGGTCCTACATCCCAACCGATGCTGCCCTGCGGGGACAACCTGCTGTCCGAAGCCCAGTGTGTCTGTTCCTTCAGGCTGTCGTTTCAGTATACTTCATTGCTTATAGGTTTGATTGGAGAACATCATACCAAAAAAGGTTAATGTGTAAAACATCTATATCCGTGTGGGCAATGACTCCTCACCCACAGTTAGAAGGGAAAGAAAACAAACCAGTTTTGAGATGTCTTGATGTTAACTTTGCACTGAGGGGCCAGGAGCATGGCAAACCGTGAGGCAGTTAGCGACCTCCCGGAAGTAAGTGCTGTCAGTCTGACGGGGTCCAGCTGCCTTTTCGAAGGGACAGTGTCACTGGAAATGTTCTCATGGTTGGCAGTTTCCATGTAACACACTCCTTTGTTACAGGCCTGGTGGTTAAAAACACAACCTCGATAACCTCACCGAATCTTGGTTTTGTCATGAGGTTGGAATGTGGCCATGAGGCTTCACAGTTTATGTAAGAGTCCACCCAGTCCCCTCCTGCCTGCATCTGAGCCCGTGGTGCTCACATCTGGCTGCACATGACAAGCACCTGGGAGCTTTCACACAGCCCGATGCCCGAGCCCCACCAGGGTCTCTCCACACCAGAACCTCTGTGCATGGTGCCCACGTTAGTCCTCATAGAGTTAGTGCAGCGGAGCGGAGAACGGTTCATCTTCACCACCACCAACACTGTAACCCTTTCGTTTCACTAAATGTCTACCAGGCTGTTGAACCCTTGGCCAGTACAATTTCAGAGTTATTGGAAGAAAGGTTTTATAGACTGCCACTTCATTGGGAAACCACAATTAGGCTGGTGCATGTCTTTCCGACACAGGCGGTGAAAGGCTGCCCCAGCTATTTGACAGGCTGGCTCTGGTCTGACACTGATTTCCAGCCCAGACCAGATCCGATTCAACAGGGATACAGGGATGACCAGCGCCACACGGGACCTAATGGGATGAGCTACAGCAAGGCTCCAGTATGCGTCCTCAGTCTGGAATAGATGGTTACTTTTCCACGGACTCCTTAATTTATTCTTGTATTAATCTGTACTTTCTGGGAGGAAGATTTTGGAGTCAGCTAATCTTATAAAGCAGAACAGGAAATTTAAAAGACAGAATTAAATAAGCGACCACGAACCTTGTCCTAGGGTGATTAGATTTACAGGAAATAGCAAGTAGTGATCTGAGGGGACATTTCAGTCACCCAAATTCCATTAAATAGCCACATTTCTCAGTTAATTTTTAAAATATATGAGCTCATAGGGCTATGGAGAAAATAAGCTTAATTACGTAAATACATGTATACACAACTATAATTTCTTTGAAAATGTGGAAGTTTACTGGAATTTGCCTGAGCCTGAGCTTGAAGGTGATGTCACGGGTAATTACGGAGGCCAAAAAGGTCCAGAGTGAAGGGAGGTGTGCCACAGGTTACGGCCCAAGATGGCAGGTCAGCTAACTTCTACCAGTGGGTGAAAGCAGACAAAACATGATAAATGAGACTGGGGTTTATGTTTCTACTGGGAAAGGTAATTGACTGGCTCCTTGGTAAATAATATGCCTGAATTGAGTTCCTCATTCAGCCTCTGACTAATTACTCCATGCTTACGGGGAGTCAAGCCTCCTACGAGGAGGTTCTGAAGGAGCTTGCAGTCGGCTGGGGAAGAAAACAAGGCAACAGGACTAACTGCACGGCGTGGGGTGGATACTTGGTAACAGTGAGGACTGCACCGGGAGGAGATGAAGCAGACGGGTCTCTAGCCCGGTCTTGGCTGCAGGGGGAGGACATGGGAAAACACAGGAGTGAGCTGCCATCTGAGAGGCAATGTGGCTTTAGCCAGGCAAGGCAGGTTGGCTGAGCACTGGATTAGGAGTGTGCTCTAGCTGACAGGACAGCAGCTCAGGTTCCAGGAACTGGATGCAGTTCTCTGCGGCCATTCTCAGCCTGCGGACATGGGGGCCGGTGGGGGTGACAGCAGGGAGCACACCCAGGAAGGGCTCAGGGGTTTGGGCTGTCTCCCTAAAGGCCACACAACAGTGGAGAGGTTTTGCATGGGAAAGTTGACATGGTCACTCAGTTGCAGAATGGAGAACATTCTGAAGCAGGAGTGGATTCGGGGAGGGAGACAGGCAGGCAGAGAGCTGTTACAGGAACCCAGGTGTGAGGTGATGGTGGGAGTGGAGAGGCAAGGATGGCTTTCAACCACGACCGCAGAACTCACAGGACCGTTGCTGGATCAAGACAGGGAAGAGGAAGGCGGGGGAGTCGAGTGTGCGGTTTGGATTTGGGCAACAGAAAAGACGGGGGTGCCTCTGGCTGTGTAGCAGGTGCTGCCACGGGACACACGGAAGGTTTGGCAGAATGCCGGTGAGGCCAGGTGACAGAGGAGGGCGGGACGCACCGCCGGTCTGGTGCACGAGGGAGCAGACCCAGGGGAGCCCTGCTCTGCGGCACAAGCCTCAGCAGCAAGGTCATGTAAAAGTGCTGACCTGGACCCGGCTCGTCCCCCTGCACAATTTCCACTCATTAAGTCAGGCCCAACTGAGGAAATGAAAACAGAATTTCAGCTGTCAATGGCCATCGAAGTCATTGTAGTAAAAACTAAAACCATTCAGATAAATAATTAGGTTTCTAAACTGAAGAACAAACAGAAAAATCAATTTGCTAATTTGCTATGTGTTCTTTTTGAGTGGAAGTAGCTGAACTAGGTTTTAGCCTTGCTATACATAAAAATAAACACAGTCCAAAATACGTAAAACGGGATCTGGTTTTTTTTGGGGGGGAGGAGCAAAGGGAGAGAGAGCATCTTAAGCAGGCTCCACGCCCAGCATGGAGCCTCATGTGGGGCTCGATCTCACCACCCTGAGATCATGACCTGACCTAAAATCTAGAGTCAGATGCTTAACTGACTGAGCCACCCGGGTGCCTGGGATCTGTTGGGGTTTTTTTGTTTTGTCTTGTTTTTAACTAACTGACTCATTGATTATCTATGCTCCCTTGTAGTATTGTTCTTTTTAGAATGCAATTTAAATTTACACTGAAATTATAGGGGTTTTTTTTTTTTAAGGCAAATTTAAAGTCGAACTATCATGAGTAGACCCATGCTCCCCAGGAGTCAGACAGGTAACATAAAACCTCATGGGCTATGAACACAACTAGGTAAGAATGGAAAGACATCCGTGTCAGGAAAGGTTCCTTAAACAAGTGAAGTATTACGACTTTCCAGTATTTGTAATTGATTTGTAATAATCAATAAAGGCTAACAAAATGCTCTAAAGAAGGAGTCCCCTGAAGTCTGTTTTGAAGAGAAGGCAGAAGGAATCATTTGCAAGTAATTGACTTAGATGTTGCTAAAATCTCACCAGAGTTCTTGGAAGCACCTTGTTTCAAGTGAGCTAAACATTGCCCAGGCTGGGCCTGAAGAATCTCGTGTTGTTTCCCAGTCCAGACATGATCACTAGAGGGTGAGTGGGGCATGCACGTCAGTAAGTCTGACTCTTCCCTCTGATGTCAAACAGGACGAAATTACCTTAGGTGTCTGGTGGAGTAGGCACAGAGGTGGTTTTAGCCTCTGAAATTCTTGTGGGAAGCCAATGGTTCCAACTCTTTGGTCATAAAGTTCAGTTCAGCCTGTTCTTGACAAGCGTTAACAGTGAAGACTCACATCTTTGAGATGATCCATAGCATAACAAACAGTTTAAGGGGAAAAAAAAAAAGTCTGACTCAAAATCCCAAAGTCCTTCCATAGTGTTGCTCATAATCTGTTGAGCTGATTAAACATCAAATTGTCAAATATTAAAAGTTTTAGGTTATGACACCGGCTTTTTCCAATTTCCATGAATTTGGGATCTTAGGCCCATAAACCTGAAATTTAATTTTACTTTCCCTTCTGGATAGCATTCATTTAACAAGTATTTGTTGAAAAACTACACTCTGCTAGATACGGAGCAATGGGCTGTGGGCGATCAAAACATTGGGGAGGGTATGTGCTATGGTGAGCGCTGTGAATTGTGCAAGACTTGAATCACAGACCTGTACTTCTGAAACAAATAATACATTATATGTTAAAAAAAAAAAGAAGAAGAAGAAGATAGCAGGAGGGGAAGAATGAAGGGGGGTAAATCGGAGGGGGAGACGAACCATGAGAGACGATGGACTCTGAGAAACAAACAGAGGGTTCTAGAGGGGAGGGGGGTGGGGGGATGGGTTAGCCTGGTGATGGGTATTAAAGAGGGCACCTTCTGCATGGAGCCCTGGGTGTTATGCACAAACAATGAATCTTGGAACACTACATCAGGAACTAATGATGTAATGTATGGTGATTAACATAACAATAAAAAAGAATTAAAAAATGCAATGAAAACATCCTTTGTCCTTGAGCAGCTTACATTTGATCTGGGAGATAGTTATTCAAAAGCAAAATAGTTGAGTAAGAAAACAATGAGGCCCGTGTTGATCTGCTAGGATCTGTGGCAGAGACGAAGTTACAGCAGTTTAGAGGAAGAAGAAGTCATGGTTATTCTATGGAGACAAGGATGTGGAACAATTCCTTTGACATTTTCTGATTGTGATACATCTTAGGAATCATGATAAAGAGGTGTTCCCTCCACTCAAATGGGAGAAGTCTGCAAGATGGTCTAAAAAGGCCATTACGGGCTCGAAGAACACTTAGCAGCATAAATGGTTCAGAGCACATCTTAGGCTCCCGGAAAAATCCCCAAATGGCCAGAACCTGCTCTCCACGTAATGGGGCGTGTCTGCCTGGGGCTGCAGATAGAACTGTGGCCTCCCCCCGCCCCCGGTGTCCCCGTCATGAGTCAAAAAAGGTTATTTTCATTTATGGTTGCCTGGTTACACATCTGAGGAAGCTCTCGGTAAACACACTCTTTCTTCATGTAGTTCTCCTCCTGCTTTTAGATTCTCTGTGATGGATGATCCTGAAACCCTCTGACCTCATATTCCCAAGGTTGGTGTGGGCACCCTTCTAAATTAGATTCTTCGCAAGAATAATACACTGCTTCCAGCACAATTGCATTAGGGAAGCTCTGATGAGGAAGGAAACATAGTTTGTGCTCCAGACCAACATGCACAACGAGGTCAGGCCTGGTTTTCAACCCTAAATCCACCCTTTTCTTAATTGCCTTGGCTTACAAGTGAGTTCTAGAAAATACTGTCTCAAAGGTTTGCTGCAGAGCCAGGAGAAAGGACACATTTGCATAAAGCTTTGAAACCAATGGAATTACAGGCACTGTCATCCCTGAGGACTGGCTTATTCACGACTGTATCCCCCAAAGCGCACTGCGCTCCACCCTGCACAAGGCTGGTGCACACGCCCACCGAGTGGATTTGACAATGAGTTTTCTTTTTTCCCCCCATTTTTAATATATATATATAATGTTATTGTATCCAAGAAACTTAGAGAAGTGGGTAACACGTGCATAGTTTGGCCAGGCCAAAATAATTATCTTTCCCCATATGCAAAACATACACCAAACACCTTATTTTTAGTCCTAATACTAATTAATAGATGATATATTTCCCAGGGTCACACACAGTCTACCTACCGTTTTTTTTAATTTTTTTATTTATTTTTTATTTATTTATTTGAGAGAGAGAGAGAGAGCGAGCACATGAGAGGGGGTAGGGTCAAGGGAGAAGCAGACTCCCTGTCGAGCAGGGAGCCCGATGCGGGACTCGATCCTGGGACTCCAGGATCATGACCTGAGCCGAAGGCAGTCGCTTAACCAACTGAGCCGCCCAGGCGCCCTCTACCTACCATTTTTTAATGACAGTTCATCTTCTGTCAATGGCCATGCTTTGGCAAATCACTCTCTTATATACACTTAGGATAGTTACAGCCTTTAAAAATTATTATTTATAGACAACATTGTTATGAATGTGTTGTGTATACCATTTTTGGCTTCTCTTTTTTTTTTTTTCCAAAAGATTTTATTTATTTATTTGACAGAGAGACAGAGAGAGAGCACAAGTAGGCAGAGCGGCCGGCAGAGGGAGAGGGAGAAGCAGGCTCCCCGCTGAGCAGGGAGCCCGATGCGGGGCTCGATCCTAGGACCCTGGGACCATGACCTGAGCCGAAGGCAGACCCTTAACTGACTGAGCCAGCCAGGCGGCCCTTGGCTTCTCTTGAGAAGGGACTCGGGTGCTAACCTGTGGGCATGTCTTTGTGACTCTTACTACATAGTTCTGTATTGTTTTAAGAATGAATTTTCTCTTACACGCCTCCCCTGTATTCACACAGCAGGACGAAAATTCTTCAAAAACTCCACTGGCTGCTATTTACATTGTTTCCCTCACGTCCTCTAGAATCCCGCAGTTATGAGTTGCTTATGTGTTTGGAAATCCCCGTGTCTTCAGAGAACCTGTTGGTGGAAGGAAAAGTCCCACCCGCCGCCTCCTAATTCCCCTCGTTCTTCAACTGTGACCGTCAGGCAGCTCTGCTATTTTGCCCCATCCACTCAGGCTCAGTAACAAAAACTCAGCACATTCACTTGAGGGCCCATTAAGTGGCTGCGTCCCACGGGGACCTGAAGAGGTAACATGTTGTGTTAAACTTGAAGGGTACCCTCGGTGAGCTAGTAAATCACTCACTAAACTGCTCCATCCATTATTTGAGGATACATGAAGCAATTTCCATCCTGGTGATATTAATTTCTTGGCCACTGTCACCGACTTCGGTGCCCATGATGAATGTTTTTACAATGAATACCAAATTAACCCAAACTGATTAGAGGCTTTTACAAGTTATTAATGGGCTGCCACTTCAGTCTGGCCCTCCCCCTGTCTATGACATTTCATTAAATAATTTTCTCCCGCTGGAAAGATCAATCTTTCTCCCCTCGTTGGACTTGTCAACGTCAATAAAACGTTGCTTGCCCCCTAGGTGACTTGGAACCGGGTGAGCAATAATGCCCGTGGGGAGGCAGCGCCTCCGTTTCTGCTCAGGCGCCTGGCGGCTGCCCGATCAGCTGGGAGAACCCCTGTCCAGCTCGAGGTCCCAGGACGGGCCAGCTGGTGCACGAGGGACAGGAACGCAAGAGGGCCACAGGCTCTCCTCCAGCATCACTGGGAAATAATTGGCACATAACACCGTCTTAAGTTTAAGGTGATTTGATACTCTCTTGAAATATTACCCCCTCCCTCCTGTCACATAATTACCATTTTGTAAGTCAGACAGAGAAAGACAAGTCCTGCATGATCTCACTTCCTGTGGAATGGCCTTTTCTAAGGAGACAGGTGCAGACCTGCTAGGAGCTACAGGCTTAGAGGAACAGGGATGGGTGGTAGGTTTTCTGAACAGCACGCTAGGAGCTGGAGAAGAGCTGAAGAAGAGACTGAGCCCTCTGGACACCCAACCCTCACAGGCCGCATCTCCCTGCTTTACCACGTGTAGCCTAACTCACCGTCAGACACACACCAAACGTCCATTGGATGAAATCCTTATTTTTTCCTCACTCTCTACATTTTGGTTAAGCCAAGTAATAATTCTAGTAACAACAACAGAGCCATTGTTTACTGAGTGTTTTCTTTATCCTAGTTTCTACACCATGTCCTTTAAATAAATTAACTTAATCCATACAGTGACCCCTAGAGGATACACATGATTATCCCCATCTTACAGATGCGGAAAGGAAGGCTTGGAGAGATTAAGGGTGTTAGGACCACACCTTTGGTAAGTGCCAGAACCAAGATCTGAATGTGACCCTTCTGACGCTAAAGCATCATTTGTTTTTAATGGCCCTTAAAAACAGAACAAACTAAATAAACTTGCCTTTCCTTCTAAGGCTCCAAATCAGGACCTTCAGATTCTGAGATGGAACAGGTGGTTGAAAGGCTACGGTGGGGTTTTCAGATAAGGGCTTGTGAGTTCAAAGCTGGGCTGTTCCTGGGCTCCTGCCATCTAGCTCCCAGCACAGCTGCACCTGTCTGTCCCCGGGGGCAGGTTGAGTGCCCCCTACTCGTCCCTTCTGCACTTTGCTATCCCCCCGAAAGCAGGTGGTCCTCCCTGTGACTGCCAGTGTTTCTGCTGATGCCCACTCCTAAGAGGTGCCTGAAGCAAATCCTCACGCCTATTACCTTTCTGTTCTTTATTCCATTTAACAGAACATTTTGGTGTTTCAAGAACAATCTCTTCATCTTATGTCGAATTACTGACACTTTGGTAGCATGAATTTTTACAATGCTAATGGGCTCTCTTTGAAAATTCTTTATCTTGGGCGTCGGGGTGGCTCAGTCGGTTAAGCGTCTGCTTTTGGCTTGGGTCATGATCCTGGGGTCCCGGGATTGAGTCCTGCATCAGGCTATTTGCTCAGCGGGAAGCCTGCTTCTCCCTCTGCCTACCGCTCCCCCTGCTGTGCTCTCTCTCTCTCTCTCTCTCTCTCTGACAAATAAGTAAAATATTTTAAAAAAATAAATAAAATAAAATGAGGGAGGAAAATGTGTAAAGAACAAAAATAACTAGGCAACATAATTTAAAAACCAAAACCATACCACCACCACCTCCTCTCTAATTAGTATCCCCACAAAGATTGAAGAGATTTAACACCACCCATAAAATAAAACAGGATGCTATGAATAAAGAAAAATCAGAGAACAAGAAAGACTCTTGGTAACTACTACTACTACTACTACTACTACTCCACACACACACACACACACACACACACACACACACACACACACACTCTTTTTCCCAAAATTAAAAAATTCAATAAAAAGAATACATACTCGGGGCAGCTGGGTGGCTCAGTCGGTTAAGCGTCTGCCTTCGGCTTGGATCATGATCCTGGGGTCCCGGGATCGAGTCCCACATCGGGCTCCCTGCTCGGCGGGGAGTCTGCTTCTCCCTCTGGCCCTCTTCCCTCTCCTGCTCTCTACCTCTCATTCTCTCTCTCTCAAATAAATAAATAAAAATCTTTAAAAAAAAAGCTGTCTGGGGTTTGGGTCCTGTGTCAGCAGGGAGCCTGCTTCTCCCTCTGCCTCTGCCCCTCTTCCTTGCTCATGATCTCCCTCTCTCAAATAGATAAAAAAAAATAAATAAATAAATTCTTTTTCTTTACAGCAGAAACCTGAATGGTATGAAGTGACCCAATGTGAGCATGAAAACCTTCAGCTCGAATTCTTCTGGATCCTGCACTGACTCCTAGAGGAATAACTCGTTTGCTAGGAGTCACAAGCTAGTGAACTGGGGGAGTGAGATCCTCAGGTTCTTTTGCCGTCGATATGTTAGAAGGAACCTTCAGTAAAATGGTGCTAAGCAGGCAGAACACAACACTGAGGCCCAAGCACTCCTAAGGAGTTGATTTTTAGAGCTTGGTGTCCTTAGAACAGACTCAGTCGTTTGAGAGCTACAGCTGTGACGTGGCAGACCAGAGAGCGAGCGCCCACCCACGCAGGCAGAGGATGGCCCAGGGCTCCTGTAAAGGTGCCCAGGGCAGGTAGCTCAGAGAACACGGGTCTGAGTGCGCGAGGGCTGCTGGCACTGTGGGGGGGGGGCGGGAAGTCTGATGGCAGGTGGGGCTGGAGAGCATCCACAGTGAAAACGGGGACCCCGTTAGTCCCCTCAAGGAGGCCTTCACGGTCTTGGCTGAGACTTTTGCAGGGAGCTGAACAGCTCTGATGGGAAGAACATCAAGTGAGAGGGGAATGAGTGAGCAGTTGAAGTCTCCTTGGGCCTTGCTGCAGGTGGTATCACCGCCTCCAGACTGGAGGGCCCACGAGTCTTGGCTGAGACAAGGCCAGCACCCACACGGGGCAGTGACCCATCTCCTGCAGCCCTACTGTGGGCAGGACCCGGAGCGTGCGCAGAGGGGACGGAGACGCAGCGGGGAGGGCGGGGTGGGATGAAGCAGCTGTCGGTGCTGCCAGCTAGTAAATACGGGGACGGACAGCTTGTCCCCCAGGTGGGAAGAACCACGCCTTTCTTCTCATCTCCAGGATCTAGCGGTGGGTCTAGAGCACGGGAAGGGTTCAGTAGGCAATTACTGAAACAGTAAACAAATGAGTGAATAATGACTATAGAAATTGTGCATACACAAAGGACTGGCCTTTCAGGTCCTTCGCAGGTAGCTGGCTGACCGGCCACAGCAACTGTTGGTCACATCTGTCACCCTGAGAATGCTTGGGGCCAGGTGAATGTTCGAGAGTCCAGGCTGCCCAGCCCTGAGACCTCATCAGGAGAGCTGCTATGTGAGCCACTTATGAAGAAGCCACTTAAGTGGATTCCTCGACTCTCCTTGGTAAGTTATTCTGTTCATGACTCTCCCTGGAGAAGTATCCAAGGGTCTAACAAGCCATGTAAGCAAGGCGATTTTTCATACCATGCAGCTGAAATCTCCCCATTTGGGTAAGCATAGTCAATTTTATTCTCTTGTCTCCAGGGAGACACAGAGCAGTCTCTCATGGTCGTCCACACCACTGCCTTGGGTGCCCCCGGAGACCATGAGAAAGTCAGCTTCCTCTCCTGCGCGGGAGAGCAGAGCCTGTGAGCATTCCTCGGTTTTCTTCAGCTGGATTGTCACCCCCACCCTGTCCCCTGTGATGTGCGCCAAGGACGGCTCCAGTCCTGTCCTGGCAGGGTCCCCAGCCAAAGACAACTCTACCTGCTCTTCATTTGTCACATGCTGAAGCCATCCCTACCCTGAAGAACTCCCAATAGGCTTACTAAATATCCCTTTCAAAGCTGTTCATTTATCACCATTGTGGTAGCAGGCCAGTCAAAGAGAAACCCATTTTCCCCGTTTCTGATCATCTGAGTATGCAGGCAAAGATGCCTGCCTCGAATCCTTCACGTCGGCTAATGCCATGCAGTCATATCTGCAGAAGTCTCCAAAGGAAAAACGGTGTCAGGCCACAGTGCTGCTAAGTTCCCTCGGCTTGCACGCTAGTGTGCTGAGACACGCCGAGCAGGCCTGACCTCCGGGGTGTGCCAGAGATGCACAGAAGGCCCCCGGCTGCCCTCGGCATCTGCGGTTATTAGATGTCCTTGCAGGGATGATGTGTAAGACAAGGAAGGATACCTCCAGACAGACAACTCAATCGTATTCGAGGTTAGCCAGGATAAGACTTCACATAAATAGACAAACACACGTGGGGGCGGGGCTTCACGGAAAGACACAAAAAAGAAACTCCGAGTGCTCTCAATGCAGGCAGAGATTCCTCCGCAAAGGATAGATGAAGAGAGACACCGTCTGGGGAAAAATTTTGAAATCACTTGGTTTTCAATGCAAATTGGCCATGGACACTGACCACATAAAGACGGTGGGGGGAAGCGAGGGGAAGACACTTCCTCAACACTTTACATATGTTTTCTCATTTAATCCCGTTTAATTTAGCCAAATCCGTTTTCCCTGTTTTCAGATCCAATTCTGGAAGCAACACGGTTATCTGTCATGAAAAACTGAGCTCCCAGACCAACGCCATCCCGGACACGATTCTGGCAGAATGGAGGCCTCCCCACGTCCGCCTTCTCCTTCCCTCTGACAAGGGGCCAGCCAGGCGGGATTTATTACCTATGATGTCATTGAAGCTCCAACAAAAGTCACCCTAAAAGCCAACAGCCAGTAATTGGGAGGCCACGGGGAGGCACGGGGGAAAATTCCGTCAGCCCACCCCTGGTGCTGGGTGCCACCTCCCTGGGGCTAATGGGGTCCCCGAGCCTAGTGCGTTGCTGAAGCCCCTCCCCACTAGGAGGGGATGATGCTCAGAAAGCTCGCTGGTGAACCTGAACTGCAGCTGTGCTCTCCGTACCCAAAGGAGGATTACTCATTTCAGTCTGACTCATTATAATTAGAGTAGATTTCCTTTGGGGAGCAATATTTACTTTTTAAAATAAAATGGCAATGAGGGATTTGTTAGTGTTTGCAAGGCCTGCTCACGGGTTGCAGATTTCCTTTGCCGAGGGAGTGAGCATCCAGAGTAGCTGTCACCAGGGTGCCAGTCCTGGGCTCAGGCTTTCCTCAGGGGAGGGCAGCTGAGAGCGCACACGAACCCCTAAACCACGGGTCAGCAACCACAGCCGTCGGGCCAAAATGCCTGTTTTCCTAAAGTTTTATCAGAACGAAACAATGTCCATCTCTTTCTATATTGCCTGCAAATGCTTTCTCTCTACAATAGCAAAGCGGACTAGTTGAGACCAAGATCCTATGGGCTTGCAAAGCCTAAAACATCTGCTACGGGCCCCCTACAGGAAAAGAGTGCCGAGCCCTGCTCCGATGGATAGGATGCTCTCAAGGGTGAGTTACATTGCCTACTACATTCAGTACAAGAACTGTATCATAAAAACCCCAAAGTTCAAAAAAGTTTAAGAACTCAAAACTTTCACGAGCCCATTAGTCCTTTTGGTGCTATGGCCAAATATCAGCAATTACTACTTCACTGAACATTCATTTCCTTGGAGCAGAAAGGAAGTCGAACTTCCCTCACCGGAAGTAATATCCTGAACACCTACACAGGTCCTGGCTACTTGCCTCCACCCACTTGCTTTGTGTTTAAGTGACTGAGGATCACAAGAATGTATTAAGTGATTAATCAATCCGTTCACGCATTCATTTTTGACCTCAACAAATATTTACTGAGCGCCAGGTGCTGTGCTAGGCACCCAGAATACAAGATGACAGTGCTGGATGCCCAGATGAAGGTGGCTGAACGGGGGTGAGACACATCGGTGGCAGCAAGACATCGTAGTGACCGGAAGCTCGCATGGGGACGGAGGAGGCCGGAGGTGGAGCCCAGAGGCGCGGGGAGGGGTCAGGGAAGCTTTCTCAGAGAAGCTGATGCGTGTTTAGCTTTGCTGCCAGTTCCTCTTTAAGAGGTTAAGTGTGAGGACTCTGTAATCACTCAGGCCCACCCTCGCCCCTAGAAAGCATGACCTGAGTATAAAGTCAATTGTCCCAGAGGCAGCAGTGGCTTCGGGCAGGGAATGGGCTGGCCTAGCAAGTAAGGGGTCTGGAGAGTGAGCAGTGTGGCGCCCCGTCTGCCTCCAAATTGCAGATGTAATTCTAACGTCATGCACGCACACGCATACACACACACACACACACACACACGCACACACACACACACACGCTTCCTCCTTAGGTAAACTGTGGGTTAGGTTTTCTGCAAACTGTAGGATCAGGTTGAACGGCCTCTGTTCCAGGGTCTGGCCTCTCCTGCGTGCCGAGGGTGAGGCGTGGGTCCATAAGCTTCGTGATTATCCCTGGGTGACAAGGAGAGAGGCGGCAGGTCTGCGGAAAGAGGCGCCGGCCAGCGTGTGAGTCACGATGTCCTTTTCCTGACGTCTGTGAGGAGGCTGCCCAGCCCGAGCTCTTCCACGAGTCGGGGCGGGGGGTGAGGCCAGCGGGCGAGGCTGTGGGCAGCAGGCCGCCCAAAGACCATGGGGAGCAGGGAGAGACTCTGTGGAGGTGACAGGTCACTTGTACGTAAGGATGGGACGGATAGGGGAATGACCTGCTTCCCAGAAACACCTTCAGTCAGGATTTCAGAGGGCTTTAAAGTGGGCTGTTGGAGACTCGGTCTTGAACAGGGCTCCCTCCTGGGAGCTGCAGGTCCTCCTTGTGGGAGGGTTAGCGCCTCTGAGGAAAAGCGAGCTTCATCTCCTTGCACTGACTGGTGGGTCGGTATCCCCCTGCCATGGCCTCCGGCCTCCCCTCACTTGCTGACTCCCCTTGGCTAGATGCGCTTTCCGGATCCTGATGACGGTGTGCCTGGCGCCGGGTCCCCGTGGTAATAGCCAGGCCAGCGCTGTGGCCCACATCCTCCTGTTTCTTTAAACCATTTCAGGGCAATGGAACCAACATGCAACCAAGGGAATATAATCGCACCACTGGGAAAAACGAGACTATTTTAATTCCTAAGACAGAAGACAGACTGTCCAATATTATCTCACCCCAAGCTTTTGAAAACAATCATTTTCTGTGTTATTTTAGGAAAAGAGTTTTTCAAATGCAGCTTTACGGAATCAGCATCAAGACGCAGGAGGACGTGGTGAGCGGGACCCTGGCCGCGTCACTTGACCTCATACTGCAGGGGCTTCCTGCATGGGGCGCTGCAACCCCCGGGAAGAAGATTCGGGTAATGCTCGAGCCGGAACACACCTGAGAGATCGTCTTACCCCGCCTTTCACTCAACATCCGGCGGGCTGACTGCAGCCCGACAGCTGAGGGTTCCGATAACACCCAGGACTAGAGCCCTCGCCTCTTGCCTGCTGTTTGCTCAGAGCCCTTCGTGCTAGACCGGCCTGGCCGTTCAGTTTCTGGAAACATGTCGGTTTTGCCAACCGGAGTGGGAGTCCGTGTAGGTGTCTGATGTGGAGCCGTGAGGCTGCTCTGGCTGTATGCTGACCTTACACGCAGGGAGCCCGGCCCCACAAAGGCCAGCAAATCCACCTTCTCGTAAAACCCTCGGAAGAACAGGGCCAGACTTCCAAGAGCAAAGCAAAAGAAACTTTCAATGACTACACGATTCTGCTAATTCCTATTGACAGTCCTTTTGACAAGGCTTACCCCTTGACTTCACAGTAAGCCTGTGATCTACACACAGCTACAGTTGGGGCTATCAGGATATCAGGGTATTGGATCTGGGGACCACAGTACAGCCTGTTCCAATTTCAAGATAATTCTCTAACAACAACAACAACAACAAAAAATGACCATTTTACACATGCAAATATTCTGGTGTCCTTTTCCAAAATGTATCTCACACAAACCCAGACATCGAGTGTCATGAGACAGATTCAGCCTCTAATGTGTAAACTTCATCAAATTCAAACCTGGTCACTGAGCTTGATTGGCTTACCAGCTGCTGGCCTTTAGGACCCCAGCCCGCATACTGAAGTTTTGCGTTGCTCACTTCCGGTGGGTCCAGACTTTGAGGATCCCTGAAAGAAAACAAATAAATAGATAAATAATCAATCAATCAATTAACATTGTGGGAAACAAGAATGCTGTATGTTTATCCTCCAGCTCTAACTTTTTCCCTTCTTCCACTGTATGAATTTCAAGAGCTCCTGTTATTAAAGAATGTCTCAGCCTCTGTTAGATTTCCTCAGATGTACATAATTTATATGAAGCTGAACCAGTCCCATCACTGCTTAACCCAGATAGTAAATATTTATCAAGAGACAACATGCAGAGAGGTCTGTAGATCAATTAACATTTTAATGTTGACCCATCAACATCAAAAATGGAAATGCATGGCTATGCAGTAACAAGTCCCCACGATTTCTATTTTCATCTTGGGCTTTCCTGGCGGATCACTTTTTTTCTAAGCATAATGCCAGGGCATTCTGACCTTCCCAAACCAGCAGCCTGAGGGCAGATTCCACACTTTGGTTTGTGCTGGGAAGGAGGGAAGGAGGATGCAGGGAGGGGAAGATTGACAGAAAGATTTTTTTTCCTTTCAAACATCACTTAGATTTTTCATTCTTAATTCACTGATATGCAAAATACTACGCTAACAAAATCCTACTTACATACTTAAATAAACGTCATAATGAAGAAGTCATAATGAAAGAATGAAAAAACCTAACACTTTTATAAGTATAAAATACTTCAGTATATTTTGTAGTTAACACTGTTTTCTACAGCATGTGGAAAAGATTAATTTTCCTATTTCTTCCAGGTGACATATTATCTGTGTTCTGCTGGACAGGCCAGACTCTGTCAGGTGCATACCCTCTTACTTGGCTGTGACATGCAGAAGACACAGCTATGCGTTCATCTACTGAGCACATCTACATAGCACTCATGCATCTACTGAGAGGCTGTGGCTGAGTGGTCTTCGGAAGAGGAAGATGCTGAAGTTTAGGAGTTGCTTGAACAAAAGAGACGAGGCAAGAAGGAAGGGAGGTAAAGTGTAGGTACTGATTCTGGGCTTGAATCAGCAGAAAATTCTAAAGCAACTGCTTACTGATACCACCAGAACAAAACAGAACACACTTAGGAGTAAAAAGTGTTGGGGAAGGCGAGATAGTCTGCGATACCCCAGAGTAGTTTTACAGGGGGTCCCTGGGTGTAAAGAGATCAGGGAAGCCTGAAGATGGGGTGATTAGGTGTTAAGTAAGGGATGGCAATGATAATAGGATTCAGCTGGGAAGGTTGATGACCAGGCAGTTAAAAGAGTAAGGGAGGGGTCTTAACTTTCCCGGTTTTGAATGAATTTTAACAAACCCTACCATTTGTATGTTTTTAATGTTTCAAAGTATTTTCATAACATGGGCCATTTCCTCTTTAACTGTGGGTAGGGAACGGCTTTCTAAGGACTCAAAATCCAGAAGTGATTAAAGAGTGACACATTTGACTATGTAAAATTTTTAAACTTTTTGCATAACAAACACATCACAAACAAAAGACAACTGACAAACTGGGAGAAAATATTTGTAACATATACCATGGAAAAATAGCTAATATCCATAATATATAAAAAATACCCTAAAAAATTGAGGTTACAAAAAAACCGAAAAAAAAAATTAGAAACATGAGAAAAAGACATGAACAGACAATTCACAAAAAGGATATAAAAGGTCCTCAGATGTATTAAAAAGGACCAAACAATGCAAAATTATGGAAATCGAAACTGAAACTACATCGAGATAGCATTTTTCACCTATGACATTGCTCCCCTCCCCAAAAGAAACAAAAGTATGGCACACTGTATTGGTGAGGCTGTGAGGAAAACGCCATCCTCATACTTTGCTGGTGGGCATGAAAACTCGTGCAAACCTTTCAGAGGGAAACTTGGTCATACCCAATAAAATACATACTTAACCCTTGAACTAGAACACTTCTGGGAAGATATACCTCCCACACTACAAAAATACGCAGAAGGTTACATTCATTGCAGCTTTGTAATGACAAAACACTGGAAACAATATGTGTTTGAGGAAACCATGGTACATCCATACAAATGGAATATGGTACAGCTGTCAGAAAGAATGAAGACCTCCATAGACTGATATGGAGTGCTTTTCATGATGGAGTATGCAAAACTCAACAGACCATCTAGAGTATGTGACCCATCATATAAGAAAGGGATAGAAGAAAATATACACGTATCCTCATTTGTGAAATAAAAGAAATACAAGAAACATAAACCAGAAACCAGAGGTTAGTCATGTGTAGGGGGTGGGTGGGAAGAAGCAGGGCTTGGTCATGAGGAGGCTGGATAAGAAAGGAGAAGCACTTCTCTGGGTATATTTATTGGTATAATGCCCAGTCTTAGACCACAGCAGGGTTTCACATACTTTTTGCATACTCTACAAATAAAACTAAGAATTAAAAACAATCAGGATGTGGGGGAACCCAAAAAGGAAGAGCAACACCAGAACAGAGCAAAACCCTGTTGGAAATGAAGCACAAAACTACACGGAAGGGGTGGGGAAGGAAAGAACCAACATAAGTAACTTTGGGAAACAGTATCGTGACTGGATATCATAAAAACAAAAAGATCAGAGGACAATGGGTTAGTAATTCTGAAACGACTTTATGTGTGTGCTAGAATTAAACTATTCTGCAAATATATAAATATAGTGGAGATAAAGAGAGCCAGTTTTCTTACTGCTGGAAAAACAAATTATAAGGAAAAGGGGAGGGCTAAAATGAACTGTGTGAAGTTGGCCTGGAATCAGAGGTATCAGTACAAACTCATGATTTCGAATATATACACACATACATCCAAAATGTAGATATATGTGTCTCCCGGGGTTAGTGGGCATACATAGATGTCCTTGCTCTGTTCACAGAGAGGCCTAGAACCAATGACCCCCAGTAACAATGAGCACACCCACTGCCCATATCTTGGTGTCTAAACACCATCAACCAAGGAAAGTAAATAGGGCTCCTAGGGGATGTAATCGTATCCGGACTGGAACAGAGAAAATACAGAATGAGTCTGGAACATCTTAAGGGTCCAGAAAGTGAGGAAATACTCAAAAGAGACAGAGGCTGGTTCAAGGAACACAGAAGCCAACCTGAAGGAGTTTCTCATGGCCAAAGCTAGATAAATCTGAGCAACTAAATAATCAATAAGAGTATCAGATTAACCCATAGGATAAAATCAATATTCGTAAGTCCATACTAATATACATAAGTAATCAAATACATAAAGCAGCTCTTCCTCATGAGAGAATCCCAATTAATAAGTGTAGAATGAAGGAAGAAAAAAGCATTATACATGTGGTATTTTTCACTCAAAATGGGCATAAACCTCACTTCAATCATGAGAAAACACCAGACTGGGGCACCTGGGTGGCTCAGTAGGTTAAAGCGTCTGCCTTCGGCTCAGGTCATGAAGCCAGGGTCCTGGGATCGAGCCCTGCATCGGGCTCCCTGGTCCCTGGGAAGCCTGCTTCTCCCTCTCCCGCTCCCCCTGCTTGTGTTCCCTCTCTTGCTGTCTCTCTCTCTGTCAAATAAATAAATAAAATCTTAAAAAAAAAGAGAAAACACCAGACAAACCCAAACTGACGCACACTTTACAGAACAGCTGACCAATAATCTTTCAAAGTGTCAAGGTCATGACCAACAAGGAAAGACTGACGAAATGTTGCCAACTGGAGGGCATTAAGGAGAACTAATGTCTAAAGGAATGTGGGATCCCAGGACAGGAAGGAGACATTGGTAGAAAAATAGGTAAAATTCAAATAAGTTGAATTAATAGCAAGGTGCCAATGTTAATTTCCTGTTCCTGATAATGACATTGTGGTGATAAAACACACTAACAATATTTCAGGAGTATAGGAGAAGTAGGGATAGGGGTAGAGGGGAATCATTTGTACTGTTTTTGCCATCTTTCTTTGCCTAAAATTACTTTAAAATAGAAAGCTAAAAAAAATCTCATTGGTTATGAAAAATATTATAGAAAGAAATGAAAGTGAGAGAATTTCCCTCCCAACATACTGTAATCTTGATATTGAATTGGAAACAAGTCTTTGATACTTAGCATGGCATAGGTGCTCATACACGCATCTGAATAAACAGATGAGTAAGGATGGATGGGTTATGGGGGTGGCTCTAAGTAAAAGACCTTTTGCAAGTTTAAAGACAAACCTAATGAATTCATTAGGTCTGGGTTTACCTAGAATTTTCCAAGCATGGAGCACAGAATAAGAAATTTTCAAATCCCATAGTCTTACTGAATATTGAAATGCACTTTATTAGGTAATGATTTCTAGGAGGAGTCTTGGATAATGGGGAACGGCAGGAGATTAGTCTCTCTCTAATCTAACAAGTGTAAATCCTCATAAATGCTAACTGGAGATGGTATCTCCAAGTAGACAAAGTGCCCCAGAGGATTTCATGAGCACCCGCCAACAACACCATGACCACATGTGCATCCGGCCTTTGTTACCTTCACTCCTTCTGGAGGGCTCACATACGCTCCCTTTCTCTCATCGTCAGCACATGAGACACATTTCTACATCGAGAAGACAGCAATCGTTAACAGGAAAAGCCTGTGCTCCAGCCCCATGTCACACAGATCGGGTGCTGGGTGCAATTCTCAGACTAGCCTCAACGAGGAAGGGGGTAATAGTTACCCTCTCCTCCACAGGATGGTCGTGAAATCAAGAGAAACAATGAATGTTACTTTATAAACTCTAACATGCTCTAAAGAAGGAGTTGTTTTTTATTTTCCTAGCTAGTGAATCTCTGAAAGCTCAACTCCTCCATGACGACCGAACTGAGTTGCCGAGTTGCCTCGGTCTGTGTTTAGGAAAACACCATAGTGCATGCACTTCACACAGGGCAGGGAGCTCGGCTGTGGTGTGGAAAGAGCTCTAAGAGGCTATAAAAGTAATTCTGAATTCTGCCACTAATTGGCGGGGGGTGTGTGGGGCAATAGAGAAACTTAATCTAAGTTGGTTTTCTCGTGTATAAAATGAGAATAAAAATGCCCACTTTACAGGGTTGGACTTTATGATCCACTGTATATGCAAACAGGCAGTACAGAGCTTACCAAGTAAATATTCAATAAACGCCAATTTATTCATTGGTAAACTGGTAAATAATTCAGTTGATTGTGCATACCACTATATATATATATACGTAACTTTGACCAAAGGTCCAATAATGTATCAGATCTGAGGACAAATTTACTATAGAACTCAGCAATAAAACAAACACCTTGATTCCTGTATTATGCAGGGGTGGGTTTAGGGACCTCAACCCTCAACCCTATTCTCACTTGTTTCTATGAAATAAGGCTATATTTTGCATTGGAATATAATGGTATAAGATTCATTTGCTTTCAAGTTAACGTGGATTTCAGGGTGGTCTCTTCAACTTCCCCTCCCACGTGGGGATTCCGTCTGCAGTGACTCAGTTGGTGGTCATCCAGGCTCTGCTCAAACCTCCCACTGAATGGCTTGCCTTGCACAATTCTTTCTCTGCCTCAGCCTAGCAAATGGCCAGCTTGGGTTTATGCTCAACCCACCCCCTCATATAAACACCTAGGCCCCTGGGAACTAGCAGAGAAAGCACGGAGCCAGGTGTAGTTCAAGTCTGCGGGGTACTAACCCGTCCCACCATGACTGCTCAGTTATCTTCTTCTCAACCATGATTCCAATCTGTCCTGCTTTCCTAACTCCAGTACCTGGAAATAGGACTTGACTTGCAAATAGGCTCTTTGCAGATGTAACCGCGTTAAAATTAGGCCATTCTCAATTTGCGTGGACCCCAACCCCATCCTAATCTCTTATAAGAAGGGGAGAAAACACAGAACAGACAGACTGGGAGAAGCCCAGGTCGCAACGGACGTAGAGCCTGGAGTGACCACATCCACTAGAAGCCAGAGGAAGAGCGGAAGAATCCTTCTCTGCAGGTTTCAAGGAAGCGTGGCCCTATCGACACTTTAAGTTGGATTTCTGGCTCCAGAAGTGTGAGGGAGTGAACTTCTATTTCGTTACGTCACTGGCTTGTGAGAACTGGTTACTGCAGCCCCGGGAAATCAACACGCTCTTCCTTTCTCAGGTAAACTGAGGCCCAAAGTGGGTAACTGATTTGTTCAAGGGCACAGAGCTGATCCGTTCCTGTCTCAAGATGAATCTCCTGCTTTGGTCAGGGGAGAAAGAAAATCTCCAACTGACTTAAGGAACAAAGTAGAAAGACCCTCTGAGGGCAAAGCAAAAGTAGCCTCCGACGAGGTTTTATCCACAAAATGCTCGTTGTGCCCACATGCTTCCTTTTGGAGCCCCCACTCCCATCAAAGGAGTCCTGGATCCCTCCTTGCCGCACCGAGGACCACCGAGGGGGTGTGTGTGTGTGTGTGTGTGTGTGTGTGTGTACGCATGTGTGGGAATGCATAAAGTTATGTTTCCATTTATTTTGTGGCTGGTTAGTGCCCTCCCACCCCAATTTTTCTGTCTTTTTAAAACTTTATTCATTTAAAGAACCCATGGCAGGCTCTGTGATAAATCATCTCCCGGAGATGGATTGGTAGAAAAAATGATTAAGGAAGAATAAAATCAGCTGGACTCACCATATCTCAAAATGATCATGCAATCCATTCTGATTTTGCTTATTCGAGCAATAAACAAAACAGGGCATCAATCATGTTGAATTCTGAAGAGTAAATTAGTACAGCAAAGTTTATTCATTTATCTTTCTAAGCTAGTTACGGGGACTGAAAAACTCCCCAATAAAAACAGCACTTGGAATAGTAAAGCTAAAAATTGCTTTTCTGGATCCTAACCTTTTGTGGCTAAAGACACCTAAAACCAACATTTCATTATCAAATAATATGTGTTTTGTGACTCTTCCTATGTGCTTGGCATGGTGGGTCATGTAAAAATATAAGATATAGTCCCAGTGTATCTTAATATTAGATGCTCTTAAATATTATTGAATAATGAATAAATGGATGGATAAACGGATACATAAATGGGACCTCGTTTAATCACCTACTGATGATTGGTTATGGTCAGTGATACCTCTACACTCATGCAGAATTTAAAGATTCATGGTATCAGTTTTTACACATATCTTAAATTACACGGTTAAATTCTTGAGGGCAGGGATCCTCATAGGCATTAGTCCTTCTGGAGTGGCCAACATTCGAGGACACATCCTACCATTAATTTTAAGTGTCTCTGTATCTATGGTGTATCAGGAGTTCCTTCCTCAGGAGAGAGCTGATATAGAAGTTTTGCTGCAGAGCTGCTCCAGTCACTGACAGATGATGGGGCGGCTCAGTCTGAAATGCTTGTGATGTCTCCCCCATCCAATTCACAGGGCCACTTTAACCCCTACGATCATAAGTTCGAGTACTAAACAAAGTCACATGAAAAGCTTTTTTAGGTAAGAGGGGGGCTTCTCACTTATTTGTTACTCTGTCCTCAGTGTCTAGACAGGTGCTCAGTAACCTCTGTTAACAAAGGAAATGAGAGAGGAGAGGGCAGCATTAGCTGAATGACAAAGCCTATCTGGGGGGTGACGGAATGTTGGAAAATTGAATTAGGTGATGGTTGCACCATTCTGGGAATACACTGAAAACCACGGCCCTGTACAGTTTAAATGGATGAACTGCATGGTTTGTGAATTACATCTCCGTAAAGCCAGGGAAGGGGAAAGAAGGAGGGGAAGAAGGGGAAACAGGGAAAGAGAAGGAGGTGGGGGAGGGGGACCGCTGGCTGCAGCTGCAGGCTGCCTTCAGGGCATTAAGCCTCATCTGTAGACTCCAGGTTCAAGGTTATTTTTGTTCTGCCACATCACCTCCTAGTGATTTAGTGCCAAGCCTTCACGCGCTTGATGCTGCCTCAGGATGTGCTCCCTGACTTGGGAGTTCCTGCCCTGCCTACCTGCACAAGGGCGAATGATCCCACAGGACACAGGAGCAGGGGCAAGCCTGAGCAGGGCTAGGGGGGGACCCCCATGCCGCCCTAGACGGCATTCATAAACAATATGAACAATATTTCTTCGAGTTCCTGACACTTAGCAATCAATCAGGCAATAGGGGCACTGACAGACTGCCAAATTTCAATAGCATAAAAAAAATGGAACGAGAAGATTAGAATGTTTCACTATAAACTCGTGACTTTGCAGGTCCCCAAACTCTGGCTGCCACTAGCAGCCATCAAGGGGGACATGGGGAAAAGCCGCATATTTGGTTTCCTCTTCCTATACTTAAAACATTTGTTTCTACTATTTCTTAAAGGTATTCATAGGCAATATATATTTTTCTATTCAATTATCTCTTCCAAGAGGAGGGGGAGGAGCCCAGCTGGGATATTTACAGTGGACAGTTCGGAGGTTTGCCATTCAAGGTTTGGGCAGTAAAAAGCTGCACCACTTACACAGAGAGTGTATAATACGGATGGAGATCTGTGTGTCTCACATATTAAGAAGGAACTCGGAGTGTTCCTTAAATTGAAGGTTGCAGACAGCTGAGATGACGAAGACTGCCTTTTGCACAGTGAGAACTTAGACAATCCTCTGTGTATATGATCTTTAAGAAGGCCCACATCTGAATTTCAGGACCAAGTGTGTATGGTGTCGTTAAAAAATGCATATTTAGTATACCTATTATATTCAAAGTATAAACTGTGGAGAGAAAACTGAGCAAAATCTTTTGGCCTGTGGTGCAAATGGGGTTTTCCAAACATGACCATAGCAATATTCCTGGTCCCAAATGCTTTTTCAGAACTTTGGTGGTCCCCACCCAAAGAGGGAGTTTATTTTCTCCAAACGGACCGAGGCCATCTGACTGCACCAGTGAGTAGAAGGCAGCCCAATTCCTCTGCGAGACTCCTGGGGATGAGTCACACAGGAAATAAGGCACTCCCGGTTTCCCTTCTTTGGGAAATGCACCTATGTCACCATGCTGCAAGGTAGCCCAGGCCACATGGAGGGACCACATAGAGGGTTTTCAGCCAGAAGACCCAGCTGGGGTCTCGGCTGACAGCCACCATCACCTGCCAGCCTCCCGATGACTCTTGCCCTGAGCCTCTACGCTGCAGTTCACCTGGCGGACACCCAGTGAAGCCAGGATGGGCTGTTCCCGGCAAGCCCCAAGCAAACGGCCGATTTATGAGCAAAATAAATACTGTCAGGGTTAAACCACTCAGTTTGGGGGTAATGTGGTATTCCATCACAGTACCTGGAACATCCAGCATGAGTACGGTACACAGAAAAGAAGAAGAAAGTACAGTGTGGAGTGTGGTTTAAGGCTGTGGGGGACAAAGGAATCATGGTGTCACCTGAAAGGCGCAGACGTTTCACTTTATGCGAAGAGCGAAGCCAGCCTCCCTGCGTCCCCAGCAAGTTCCCGCCAGCCAGCCAATCCCTCGCTCTTATCTCTGTCCCACTCTCCCGAGACACCTCTTGTTACCGGGTCTGACCTTTCTAACTGCCCTTCAGTCATTGCTAGCTGAGTGGTCCAGGATTTGGGAGAAGTGACTGGATTCATCCGTAGTGGGGACGGTAAGCCCTACCTCTTGGGTGGTTCTGAGGACAAATGAGATGATTTATGTAAGGTGCTAGCAGCACTTGGCTTGGCAGGCTACAAGCCTGGTGTGCAGGAACGCATCATGCGTGCGCCAAGGGACTGGTCAGCGCCTCTCTAGCCAGGCCACAGACTGCTCAGAGAGTCACTTAAGCAGGCAGATTCCTGGCCTCAGGCCCTGGTGCACAGTGCACAGAGAGGGATTTCTTGCTGCCCCGTCCCCTCTTTTGTCCTCAACAACATCTCTCCTGCGTACCCAAGAGCTGGTCCTAGCCTGGCCAGCATGTCACAGCCTCCCTGCAGCTGAGGGAGGCCTTGCACTAAAGATGCTTGTGTGCAAATGGTATGTGCAGCTTCTAGGAAGCATCCTAGAAAGAAGGGGGGCACACCCTTCTTCTCTCTGTTCTTTCCAGCTAGCTGAAAATTCGGTGTGATGGCTAGACCCGGAGCAATCACCAAGGAGCACAAAGTGGAGGCTACCAGGCTGGAAAGCAAGGCGGCCGGCCCGGGTCCCTAACTCTCTGGGCTCCAGCCTGGGTCCCCTGGACGTGAGTCAGAGAGCAAGTTCTCCTTATAAACGCCCTTGTTATGTTGTGTTTTCGGTACCGCCCAAATCTGACCAAGTCATACTTAATAGACTTAGTTCTGGGTGGATCCCAGAAATACACATTTTTAGAAGCTCTCCAGATGTTTTAAAAATAAACCAAAGACGGAGAATTGGCCCAGCTAATTGCCCAGCATCCGCATCTCAGGGAAGTGCACTCTGATGGTGTGGGCTGCCCGCGGCTCTCCGGATGAGCACTGGGAATGCTGGGTAACCATGGCCCCACCATGCGGCCGGAGGGCCTGGCCATGTGGACGTTCCACACGCGGGTGGGGGTAGGGATCCCGGGCTGTGCACTGTGGTCCCTGACCAATGCTCCTTCTGACCAAGAGCTGGGCTTGTTATCTGAAGACACAAATGAGGCCCCTTGAGGAATTATTTTAAACCGATGTAACTGTATATGTTGATAGTAAAAAAAATCAAAACAAAACAAAAAAGTGCACAAACTTCCCAAGGACAAACTTGACCAGAGAACAACCTGGAGAAGCCAGACAGCATTACATCTCTAACAGCTCCGGGAGGGAGTGGGAAGCACAAGAGCACCGAATGGTGTAGAGGAAAAGTATCTTTGGAGCGAAACCGACTTAGATTCTACAGCCAAGGAGCAAAGCAGGGCGAGGGTGAGTGAGGGCACTGATCTCCAGCCCCCTCTGCCTGTCCCCACTCCCTCCCCAGCATCTCGGTCTAGAGAACATTACCAGCTCATGCACTCGAAGCCTGCAGAGAAAGTCCTTTTTCCCTGCGGGACCCCATTCCCGATTCTGGGGGCCGCCCCCCGAGTCGTTCTGCCTCCCCCTTCCGCTGCTCTGCCCCTCGACCCCCTCTGTCGTCCCTTTGCACTCGGAAGGCACAACTTAGAACTTCCATATTCATTTTATCCCATCCGGAGGCTTATTTGCAGAATCAGGTCTGGAACAGTCTTGTTATTCAAAGTCGTGTTCCCGAGGGTTCCGTGAGGCCAGCTGGGGCCGCGTGGGTGGGCGCAGAACGAAGCAGGAGGAAGGCTTCTGGGCCAAACCTAGTCTCCCACTCGCTCACTCCAGCCTTCTCCCCAGGGCTGCCCATCTGCGAGTCGCGAAGGCTGAGCCCGAGTACTGTGCCCAGCAATTTGGAGGGAGGACTCAGTGCTCACTGAGAGGAGCCCAGCAGCCTGCCCGCAGCCTCCCCGATGTGGCGACACCCTCCCCGTTGGGACCGTGCTGCACGACCCTGATCCATCCTGCCCCGACCGGCTCGTCGTGTGTGGGCGAGCCCCATCGGTGATGCAGTAGACACACCCCAGCTGCGTGGCTACGTGTCTGGGCTGCTTCTCTAAATCTTCCCTACCTTGTCCCTCTCTCGGCCCTTCTCTCCTTTCCGTTCCATTTTCTGGAAAATGGACTCACCTTTGTTTTTAAGCCTTGCTGCCGAGTTTTCATTTCTGTCATATTTTTTAATTTCCAGGAGCTTTTTGTCCTGAAACGCAAAGAACACTCTTCTGGGTTGTCTCGTGAGAGTACAAGACCATCTCTGTGAGCATGTTGGTAAGAGGCTCTGTCCCCACATTTTCTTCTCCTCGCACGAAGAATTTCGGACGGACGCTAATTCTTCACTGGCATCTGCAGTTAGGGATTTGGGACCGAGGAGCGGAGGGCTGTTCTGAAGAGTGTGAGGTGCGCTTCCTGGCCCGTTCTGTCCTTGACGTCGGGGTCTTCTGGCGGGCGATCCCTGGGGTGGGGACCCTGGTGGGCGAGGGGGGGCTGCCACACGTCGCAGAGGAGGAAAGGGGCAGTGAGGTCTTGCTGCCCGCTGCACACGACCCTCCCTCCCCACCTGGGACCTTACACTGCCCCCCGTGTTCTGCCCTCTCCAGGAAAGAAACCTCCCATCTCCTGAGGACTCATCAGAGAGAACTTAGGGTTCTGATGGCTTCATAATTTTCAAATAGTCCTTGTTTCTCTTCCATACCCTTCCTCAGCCTCCCAAAGCACCCAGAGGGCCCCACCTCTCATCAGAGGTGATGTTCTAAAGATCTGATGTATCAGAACGGAAACCACACGGAACCCACAGCCGACAAGGACAGACACCACTGGGTGGTGGTCTGAGCTGAGCACTGCCCCCACCGCGGGTGCCGAGAGCTGCTGGGGTCCTCAGGAGAAGCCAGGGTGGGCTTGGCCTGGGAATCGGCTGCCTTACGTTTGGTTAGCCTGGTCCCCCTTCCTCTGTGTTGCAACTCAAAGTTGGGTTGCCTCTCCTCTCCTCTGTTCCTCAGGAGTTAAGGAGGCCTTAACTTTTTTTCACTTTCTCTTGTATCGGCGGGAGGTCTGGGGGCACCTCAAAGTAGTAGAAGTAGCTCCGTTGTCCTTGCTGGGAGCTCCTCACCCCTTCTTCCAAAAATCGCTTGTTGAGTCGTACTAACTATCAAGCCTGTGCCAGGCTCAAAGGTGTGCAGCGCCCAGGGAAATCACCAGCGATGCTCAGGTGCAGCCCTGCAGCGTGCTGTCGGCCCAGGCAGGGCTGGAGCGGGGCAGGGGAGCTGACCCATCTGGGAAGGTCAGGGGAGGCTTCCTAGGGGAAGCCACAATCTAGGGGAGATGGGAATGCCGAGTAATAATCATCAAAACTGTGATTCCTGGAGGTGAGTGTGGGCGGAGGAGGGGGGCCGGGGAGGGGAGTCCTCAAAGCTGGGAGAGAGAAGGAGGGGGACAGAGAGGACCGTGCCTCCGACTGAGATTGCTTCTCACTTTTCATACACGGTGGAGCGGACAAGGGCCCCCGCTGGTTGCCCCTCAGCCAGCTGTGCTTCCGGAACCGCGGGGTGCAGAGCGCATGAGGGGCCTTCCTGTCCCTTCGATCTTCCCACCTGCCCCCCAGGGCGCACCCGCGCCTCCTACCCTCATGCCCGATGCTGTAGGCGGCAGGAACCTCTGCCTCGGAGACCTTCTGCTTTTATATTTGCGTCTGCCCCACTATCAGCATTTTACAACCTGTGACCTCATGTTCCTATTTTGTTTGCATTTATATGTGGTCAAAAGCTTTTTGCAGGCCAAGGCTCATTTGCTCTGTGTTCTGTAGTGCTAAGGACAGGTGATACTAAATATTGATGCATCTTCAGCACTGGGTGGCCAAAAGCACTGCTTCTTAAAGTCCGAACAGTCCCGGACTACAGGGCTGTACCTGTGTGGATTGGGCTCTTTGCTATTACTCTTACTTTAAATAGAACACATCTTTCTTCACAGAATTCCTAAAGCTTCTCCTGTGATACAATTGGTCTGCCCACGTGTGTGGTCTCTCCAACCACATAGGAAATGTGAGAATTGGAGAGATCTCCCCTTTTTCTGTAATCCATACATAGTGCCAGGGATTCTGTGAGTATACGTGCACTGCCTGATTAAGGACAAATAATTAAGTGGTCACTGTTAATCTCCTAACCCCCTCCCTCGGGAAGTAGGAAGTATGAGTTCTGCATGTTCGTCTCCATGTGCACACAAGATCATCAGACTCCCAGAGACTCAGACATTTACTGCTTCCTTTGCTACATTGTGCAAAACCTCCTTTGAATCCACAAAAGAAGCCTGAAGAGTGATTACAGAGTGATGTTGGAAACTGGCAGGAACTGAAAATGGTAACAGAGTCACATCTCTGCCCACAAAGCTGTTTATCATTTATCTGTGGGCCTCCTCTGGGGAATATTTCTTCCACAAAGACCACACGGGATTAAAGCGCACGAAGCCTCCACAAGGACAGAGAGAAACATGGCTCACCTGTGCTCGGCTACCGATCATTTCCTATAGTCAATATTCATGTCTGTTAATTGGAACGCATCCGAGTCTACCGACACTACAAACCTCGTTACTTTTGTCAGTCCACCTCCTGGAACACTGTTTTCATTCCTTTAGACGTTAGTCCTGTTACTCCAGATCCTTTGAGACACTTGCTTTCTCTTCTTACAACTCTCAGCTTACTTCTTTAGTATGGAAATCTTTCCCTTGGCCATCTTGGAGGCCACGTCCTCCCGGGAGTGCTGGGGACGGCGGCCACTCACCTGCAGATGGCAGCAGCGTGTCAACCCCATGAGCACACTGCTAAGCTCTGATGACCAGCTGGACACCCTTCCTTGCCCACACCCGGGTTTTTCACATGTAAAGGGGGCTAGGACAGTCTTTACATCATCGGCATATTGTCAGCTGTCCAGGAGGGATAATGCAAAGCGCTCACAACAGTGTCTGACATAGAAACCTCTATATAAGGTGATAGCCATTTTTTGGTTATGAATGAATAAAATTTCTGAGGTCCAGAAATGACTTTTGGAAAACATAATTCAACCTGTTCGTAGACAAAAAGAAAAACACCTTGAAAATCTGGACAAATCTTCACATCAAGAATCCTCAGCATTGGGCGCCTGGGTGGCTCAGTTGGTAAAGCATCTGCCTTCGGCTCAGGTCATGATCCTGCAGTCCCAAGATCGAGCCCCGCATCGGGCTCCCTGCTCAGCGGGGAGTCTGCTTCTCCCTCTGACCCTCCCCACCTCATGCTCTCTCTCTCATTCATTCTCTCAAATAAATAAATAAAATCTTAAATAAAAAAAAAAAGAATCCTCAGGATTTCCCTCATCTAAGATCCCTGTCTTTAATTTCAGGTCATTGTCATAGACCTGCAGGAATCGGTTAGAGCCTAAGAACTTCCTGAGCAGATCCTGTCGACAAGGCCCCCTGGAGCATCTGTCCCAGCATCTCTATCTGATTTCATTTAGTGAGGAATCCCTTACATTGGATGGAAAAGAACATCTTTTAAAAAGATTTATTTATTTTAGAGGGAAAGAGCACGTGTGAGCAGGGCAAGGGGTAGCGGGAGAGGGAGAATCCCAAGTAGATTTCATGCTGAGTGTGGAGCCCGACTCAGGCCTCGATCCCCCGGCACCTGAGATCATGACCTGAGCTGAAACCGCGAGTCGGATGCTTAACCGACTAAGCCACCTAGGTGCCCCTGAAAAAGAGCATTTTTTGCCGCTTTTTTTCTTTATGAAAATATTTCACGTATCATTTCACTCTTAGAGACTATGGTATGGGCAGCAATGGCCTTTCCACAGCTCTCGCTTCTCGTGACCAATGTATGATTTGAAATTAGTTCAGGTTGGCTTTAACTGGGGACAGGGGTGGGGTTGAAAGCACTAGATTTAAACTAGGAATTTTTCATTTTAGAAGGATCCCCCCCCCCACATAAACACACACAGACACACACTCGTCACTCTACTCCGTGGACCGACGGGAAAACCACTTTTTATCTAAGAGCGAGTGCTCTGCTCTGTGGCAAACAGTATCTCTTCCATTCTAATGCTATTTAGTGGCCAGGATTATGTTGGTAGAAAACCAGTATGAGACCATTTGATGTAACCACAGTCAATTATTGTTTTGTCCACATGAAGATGATAAGTGCATCCGGGAACTCAAAATAATAATGAGATTGCTTTCACAGAAGACCTTTCTCTCTCTGGGTCCAAAATCATGCCAAAGATAGCAGTGGGTGCCCAAGAGCCAAGTGACCTGGATTAGCGCCGTGTTGTTGATGAAATGGGCATCTTGCCGTAAACAAGGAGCCGGCGATGGCAGAAGGCAGCTACACTCTGGAAATAAACATTTCCTGTAACTAAAAGCCACCCTGTCTGGCATCCATGGACGGCTGAGGATGAAGAGGTAAAGCCGGGCATCATACCCACCTGCAGCACCAACATCAGCATCATCAACCTGCACGCACTGCTTATCACTGGGGCTGAGAGCCAGTGGTTCCCTTTTAAGGATATCTTGCTTTTATATTCTTTAGCTGACTTTGGTAACATACATTTTTACGGCCTTTCTGTAATGCACCCATATTACTGGATTAATAAGGAAATAATAGGATGTAACACCCACATGGCAAAGGTGGTGTTGCAATGTCCTCCAGGGAGGCTGGCTGCCTGCAGCACCCTTCTTGGAGAAGCTGCTGTGAGTGAGGCCCGGCCGTCAGCCTGCACCCTTAGACGCCTGATATGTTTGGCTTGTGGATTCCTATCGATCTCTTAGAACGAGCTGCACCTTAGCCAAGTTCATAACCATCGATGTAACTGAGAAAGGTAATTTGTTAACTTTTTAAAAAAGATTGATTTATCTATTTCAGAGAGAAAGTACACAGGGGGTAGGGGCAGAGGAAGAGGGAGAGAGAAACTCAAGCAGACTCCACGTTGAGCACGGAGCCCAACACAGGGCTCGATCCCATGACCCTGAGATCACGACCTGAGCCAAAATCAAGGGTCAGATGCTCAACTGACTGCACCACCCAGGCGCCCCTAATTTGTTAATTTTTAAAAAGATTTTATTTATTTATTTGACAGAGAAAGAGACAGCAAGAGAAGGAACACAAAACAGGGGCAGAGGGAGAGGGAGAAGCAGGCTTCCTGCGGAGCAGGAAGCCCGACATGGAGCTCGATCCCAGGACCCTGGGATCATGCCCTGAGCCAAAGGCAGACGCTTAACGACTGAGCCACCCAGGCGCCCCTAATTCTTTCATTTCTGATGAGAACTATAACGGGCCAGTTGGCCTCAGCGCTCATATTAATGAATCAGTTGGGTGAAACTGTAATCAGAAAGTACTTGCTGAGCCGGACAGAACAGGCAGACAGAGTGAAGTGGCCCCATATGGTGAGGACAGCTTTTTCCTCTGGCAAGCGTGGTGGACCTTGTCGGTCTTTTTGCCTCTCTGGGCTTCTCTGTCTGCATACTGACCTTTCTATTCACCCAGACTGTCTTCAGAAGGGTTCAGTACAACTGGTCATATTCCTATCTCCTGCAAAATCATCATGACGAGTCGTGGGCGCGTCAGGGTCTCCAGCCACGTGATGGCAAATGAAAACCTGACCCGCGCCCGCAGGGACAATGGCAGTCAGGGCCACTGGATTTCAGTAACTCTTAAAGGACAACCTTTCTCCCTTTTCCCTGGGGTTCTTGGGGGGCGATGGAAGATGAACAAACACTCAGGAGCAAGGTCGACGTACTGCCCTGGGCCAAGTGCCCAGACTGAGAAGAAGCCTTGCAAAGCGAATGCTTCTGCCTGTCTGGATGCAAATTCAATTTAACCCTAGCCGGTAGCTCTCTGTTTTCTACATCCAGCAAGACGGATGACCTTATGTTTGTTCAACACATGTAAATATGAATTTTAATGCAAATGTATTGGTGTAACCTCTCTTTCTGCAGTCCTGGGATGGTTCTGACAACCCTCGTGAGCAGTTGCCCTTGGCCGTATTTTAGGAACAAGGAGAAGGAGGTCAGTTACACAGGAGGCAGGTCGGCAGGGGAACCCAGCTCCGCGAGCTTCAGCCAAGGTTCAGCAAGGTCACCTCCACCAAGGTGAACAGCTCTGCACTTTCTCATGGGACAGAGACCCTCAGGGGTGACTTTCTACCAAGAAATGGCACTTTACTTCTTCCAAACCACCAAGAGCCCCCCCGCCAGGCTGCCCCCAGCTATCTTACAGTTGACAGGCTTTTTGGTTTGATAAGCTGGGGCCACACACGAGGACTGGAGCAGGGCTAGCCTGGAGGTGTGGGCTGAGACCACAGTGACACCAGGGTCCCTTACCTATTTTCCCATCTGGCCTCTTAGAAGGCTTGTATGTAATAAGTAATGATGCATAATTTTATTTTGATAAGGGTCACTTATTTGCTTCAGATATCTTCCATTTGTCCTACCAAGCAGGGAAACAGCACCAATGTTAACTATGACTCTGTGACTGATGTCACACAGAACATAAACTGCAGCAGTGTTTCATCATATCGCTGTTCACAGACAGGACGCGCAGACACCCGCTGGGCAGTGGCACGGGGCAAAGTCACCACTTTGGCTTTATCAAACAATGCTGGTCACTGGGTCATCCCCAATCTTACAGCTCCTCAATGCAGTCCTCGCTACGAGCTTCACATCACACTCATCATGAGGAGGAAGAAAGAACCCAAATGAAATGAATGATGGGGCACTCAGTCCATAACCTGGCTGGAATCCCCTTAGGCTGAAACGCAGGGGAAGGTGACGTCACAAAGACACTGCTATGCTTGGAGCGGGAGAACCGAGTTGAAACCACGGCTGACCACGGCCGACCCCTAGTGGCGAGCCCTTGAGCAAGCTGCCTCAACTGTGGGTCTCCGTCTCCTCCTCTCTAGAGTGGGGACATGACCTATACCCCATCATCGTTGTGAGTACAAAATACGTAATGATACCGTACGTCTCAGCATCACACATAAGGGCTCACTGATGCGTGTCGATGCATGTGTATGCACATTCACTCACTTGCTCCCTCATCCGTGTATCAAAGGATAAGGGAGAAGAAATTTGGGCCTGTGCCGGACTGTAAGTGACGGGCTTTGTGAAGACCTGCACAGAAGAATAAAGAAAGAAGCAGGCAGATGACAAGAACTCAGGAAGTGTGATCAAGGGCATGGCTCCTCCCTGGAGCCAAGGGTGTGTCCTAGGAAGAACATTCTGGAAGAAACAGGCCAGGGGCAGAGTGGATGGAGCCTAGGAAGCTGCTGGTGTCTGGATGTCGTGTGGTCAGCAGCGGGGACTTACTGTGGCTCTGGGACAGGAACAGGCACGAAGAATGAGCACTGAGGGCTGCCCTCATGGGTGGGCTGCATAGGAAGGAGGCGGGTGGGGGCTGGGGGTGGCGCCACACACGCCCTGGGGGGGTTGCCGAGCCCATGGGCCTCCCAGGCTGACGTTCACAGGTAGCTCCAGTCCTGGCTGAGAAACTCAAGGACTGACATCACTGATCGTTAAATGCAGGGCTCACATCAGTCCTGGATTTGGCTTTTTTTCTCTCCTTTAAGAAATGTTACCTTACAGTCTGTGTTGGCTGTTTCTGTCAGGGACCTGGGGGGCGTGTTTGTGAGCAGTGCCCTGAAACCACTCCAAGCATCTCACACAGTCAGTGGAGACTTACATTAGGGCCATGATGTGATGACTCCAAGTCAAGAGGCTCAGAGACGTAGAAAACTTGCCCTTCCCGTTAGTAACTGGGACCGGGGTGTGCCAACTTCTGTGTTTATGAAAAAGGTGAACGCTCTAAAGGTTCCATCGCTCCCACCCTCCCCCTGCGGTTTGGGCATCTTCATCCGTCTTGCTGGATGTAGAAAACAGAGAGCTACCGGCTAGGGTTAAATTGAATTTGCATCCAGACAGGCAGAAGCATTCGCTTTGCAAGGCTTCTTCTCAGTCTGGGCACTTGGCCCAGGGCAGTACGTCGACCTTGCTCCTGAGTGTCTGCTGGTTGAGCTGAGTCCTGGAGAGCTGGAAAGCCTCAACGGACTGGACACTTGTGCCGTCAGGCTCTGGCCTGTGCCCTGGAAGCGGGCCTTCCCGGTGAGGAAGTACCCCAGCATATGGGCCTCTGTACCGTGCATTGTTAGTGGCTCCAGAAACACTTAGGAGTCATGTATATGCTCTGGGTTGGTGGTACTGCTCACCAATCACTCCCAGGGAGGACCAGTGCTGCCTGCCTGTCTTCTTCACAGTGTTGCAGTCAAGATGTAGTAAAAGAATGGATAGGAGAGTCTGAAAAAGCCTGTGAATGTTTGCATACAGATTAACATATGGAGCTTCCCAACAGAAGTTACTCTATGGCCTTTGCTAGCGCTGGATGGGAGCCTCGGTCTGCAGCCCAGACACCAGGCTTTCCAGGCATGGAGGGCCCTGCACCCTGTCTTTAAGCTGGGAGGCAATGGGTACACCCAGCATGGGACCGAGTCACCAGGACAATTTTGGATCTCAGCCTTCCATGGTCCCTCCTCTAAGAGAGGCAGTGCTCAAAAAACAATCCCTTCCCAGAAATCTGCCCAAGAAGGGATGGATCTCAAGGGGCCGAAGCTGTCCTGATGGCTTGTGAGGTTTATGCCCAGAAGGTTATGCACACGAGCAGCCTCTTCAGGGGGTTGGGCTCTGCCTCCCCTCTCTGATTCCCTACCGCACCCACCACGTACTTCCCAATGGACCCGTCGTTCACAGAAAGCTCCGAGGACAGCAAATGTGGGGGCGAGAAATACACAGTCAGGCTGCAAGGCTAACCCTCAGGTGCCTGTACCGGGGACAGGAAGCTGGGCAGGCAAATCCGGCCAGTCACATGCAGGGATGGGGTGAGGACAGGCAATGAATTTAAAAAGGGGGAGGGGGCTAAACAGTACAGCCACTTTGGATAACAATTCGGCAATTTTTTATGGAGTTAAACATACATTTACTGTGCGAACCAGCAATTCTCCTTGTAGGTATTTACTCATGAGAAATGAAAACATAGCTCCATATGTTATTCTGGATGCAAACATTCACAGCAGTTTTATCCAAAAAAGCCCCAAGCTGGAAACAACTCACATGTCAAAGGGTGAACACGTGAACAAATCCCCGTGTATCCATGCAGCAGATTGGTTCTCGGCGACAGAACGTACGGCGTGCAGACATAGGCAACAACGTGGGGCACCGTGGAAAGCAATTACGCTAACACGGACCACGTGAGTATGACTCCATCGAGAAGACATTCTAGGGGACCGAGACCACAGGGATGGCGACCCGTCACTGGTCGCCAGGGACAATGGCGGGGGGCAGAGGAGGGGCATGACGGATTGTTTCCTGTCTTGGTGTGGACTTGCTCCCGGGATGATACCATTAGTCAAAACTTACTGGAAACCTGGACTGTAAAACCGTGAGTTATTACAGGTAAGTGAGGCTGCAACAAGCCGGTGATTATGTACACGGGACTGCCGTACGCCCATCTGTCCGGGAGCCTGTCCACCCCGCGGGCCACCCCATGCCCCTCTCGCTGTCCTCCAGGGCCGCCTTCCCGCTCCAGGATGCCGTGAGTTCAACCTAACCAGTGCCACCGGTGCACGGGGGCTCCGTGTCCAGCCCTCTGTAGGGACTGATGGAGCACAGACAAGAGAGGGAGGGGACACAGAGACCATACCAAATAATGGAGACAGCAAGGGGTACACGCGGCCTTTCCATCATCTGGCCTGTGGCTGGCACAGTTTGGGCACATGCTGGGCACGCAACTCTCCTGCAGCAGGGAAGGATGCCCAGCACAAGCTACACACGCCCGGCAGACCCAGCCGTCCAGGGCCGCCTGCCCTGTGCACTGGGGCGCTTTCTCTTCAGGGAAAGGTCTGTGAGCAGGAGGAGGGCTGACCTCAGGCGTGTGGCCAGCTCCTCAGGGGACGGACTCTCACGCCGGACCGAAGGGGGTCCGCAGACACGCCTCGGACTCTGTGTGACTCAAACCTGGCAAAATGCAGGGATCCGAACCGGCGGCTTCCCCGCCGATCCCACTAGGTGGAGCCCACAGCAAGCTCCCTGGGGAGGCCTGGACACCGAGCAGGGAGCAGCATCCCCCAGCCCCGGGCTGGGGAGGGAGCCAGGTGACAAACAGCAGGCTCTGTCCCGTTTCCACGCAGTGGAGTCTTTGCTGAATGTCACTAAATAAAAGGCCACCACCACCGTTCATCTGAGACCGGCCACTGCCTCTCTGAGTCCGTCAAGAGGACAAGGAAATTGTTTCAGGGGAAACTTCAGTCACTTGTTTCCAGAGAGAGAAGGGTTCAGTTTCCAGGACACTTGGTGACGACAGCAAGTGAAGGAGGGGCAGGCCCAGCGGACCCCAGGTCCCAACTGAAATCATACCTTCAGAGACTCTCATTTCCTTGATTTGGAGTACGGTCCTGGCACGCACCTTCTTCCTAGTCAACACGGATAAGTTCGTTTCCTCCAACTGTCAGCCAACATCTGAGGAATGCTTCCTAGGATGGGACTGATTCAAGGGACAGGCACGTGAAGTTTAACCACAAGCCGCACATGCGTATTGTCACCTCTTTTTCAAATGGGTTTGTGGGCAGCATGATTTGGTGGGAAAGTAGAGTTGAAACCAGCTCCTTTTGCATTGTGGCTGATGGCTTTTCTGCCGGCTGACCCAGCCCTGGCACAGGAGACCTCCCCCATGGGGGAGAGAGCAAGGTCTGTGGGCATCCCTTCTTCAAGGTCACGCTGTCCCTGGGCACCAGTCCCCCTGGGGTGCAGACACGGTCAAGCCCCTGCCAGAGAATCCCTTCTCTCTGAGGCCTCGGGATGAGGGAGAGGCATGCGTCAGGTAACGAGTGCATACTGATGAACACATTTCCAACTCCCATTCAGAAAAAAATACATCACTTGAACAAGGGGACTAGCCATTTGCCGTGAGAAATGGGAAGATGCTCACCTCAGAGGTCGGGTGGTGGGAGGAGGACTCTTTGAGAAGGGGGTGTGGACGCTGGCCGCGAAGCGTCAGACCATGGGGGCGCCAGGCACACACGTGGGGGTGCGGGCACCCAGGAGCACGCCCTGTCTGGGGGCCGCACTTGCACACACCGTTGACGTGACCACACACAGGAGTGGGGCTGGCATGCACGCATCCCCCCGGCCTCCCCCTGCCGCTGCACGGACCTCCACATTCTTTCCCACAGAGCCCGGGCGGAGCTCTAGACTACTTTCACACTCAGCTCCAGGAAGCCATTACACTTGATCAGAGTTGACAGTGAGGATGAAACTTATTTTGTGTCCAAATGCGGGAAAGGGGGGCGCGGTTAAAGAGACTTGGCCATATTATGGAAGATCTTGGTTCCTTCATGAATAGGGCCTGTAGTGCTTTCCACACACTGAAGCAGACACTTAAATGTACCACCTCATCATTCTACAGTATTTCCTATAACCTTTTCATGAACCCTATGAGTCGGGCATTTTATTTCCATTATATATATGGAGCAACTGGGCCTGGAGAAGCAAAGTAACTCTTCCGTGATTACACGGGTAAAGGGGCTGCCTGGGAATTTATTCCCAGATTTCTTTGACTCTAAAGTCATGTTCTCTTGAAAATGCTTGCTCAGGTTTGTATTCTGGAAGGAGGAAGGGAGAAGGGGAAGGAAGACGGGAGGGTAAGGGAGAAGCAGCTAGAGGGAGTCCAGTGTTGACCTCCGAGCTGTCCATGGTTTCGGGAAAATGTGTGAAAGTCAGTAACACTGGGAGTCTCCCCCCTCGATGCCATGGTAGAGACATGCAAAGCGATATTTTAAGGACATCACTTTCTTCTACATTTTACATTTCTTCACATTAGAACATTATACTAACAATCCTATTCATGCAAATTCTGGCAGCTGTGAAGGTAGCTGGCTCTCTCAAGTGTGTCTGCCTGGAAGGGCCAGCAGCAGGGCCCCCTGATATAAAAACTTAGTGAAACATTTTATGTTAAGAATGACTAGCTTTAAACCTGCTTTAGCAAACAGATTTGCGTAAAAGATACGTGTCTTTTAAGAATACACTTTTTGAACACTTAGTATGTGGAAGTCAAATAAATTTTCCCTTCAGTTTTAGATCTTTGCATAGGTGAAAACCCTGCTCCTTCGGGATTCTCATTACAACCCTAGCCAGTGCGTGCAGAAGGACGGGGCTCGGCTCCCGCCACAGACAGAGGTCCAAACTCTGAAGGAGGAAGTGAGCACACAGGACAAGGGAGGGCCTCTCCTGGCTTGTGAACCACACCGTAGAAAGGGCATGCCCTTCCTTGAATTCTTCTGCCACTGGCAAAAAGGAAGGAAACCAGATTCAGAGGGCATTGAAAAATTAATTCAACCCTTCTCTGTGATGGGTTGGAAAGCCTGAAGCCAAGACAACATTCAAGTTGTAAATGACAACTAATTCCATCCTGTAGCTCGCATGGCCTCGGGCTTACGGTGAAGACTTTAGGGGAGAAGCGAGGACAGAGAAGTGAGAAATTGGGAGAAATGTACAGATCTGTGTCTTCAGAAGCACCAAGGAAAGCTCTTCGTTTTTGGTCTGATAAGTAAAGTAAATCCTGATAACTTAACACAGACTTATTTTTGCTTTAAAAACACAGTTGTGCTTTCCTCTCTACCCCAAATCTACGTGGACACAAGCCTTAGAATGCGGGCTGCCTCCTTCTCCTGCCATCCGGTGGAGCACCTGCTCAGGTGACTGCTGGAGTTGTCACTAAAGCTGCAAAAACCTGAGGCCTGAAGCCTCAACCATGGTCTAAGACAGATTAGACGTTGACAATATATGAAATGAATTGATTCATTTTCCATAAACGATCGTGACAAAGAGGGAGAGGTGGGTGGTCGAGCGATGCCGGCTTTGGAGATGCTATTTCGGTGCACAGGGTGATGGGACGGCTATAGACCTCGTCCACTGAGGGTTCTTCACCAGTAAACGTAACGAGTCAGCTGCTACAACTTTCAATCGTATAAAAGTCCTCAGGAAAGAAACAAATTAGCACTACTAAAAACCTGATCTTTACAGCTCTAACGTAACTCAAGGGTTGTCTTGAGAGCACGGGGTTTGGAGTCAGCCAGGCTGTACATGAGCTAGGAGATGCAGAGCAGCTACGCCTTACAGCTCTCACTGTAAATGGGGATAGGAATGTTTTTCTTGCAGGCTACTGTGCTGGGGTGTAGGTGCATGGAAGTCAATTTATAAATGATGGCAATTATTATTACTGTGATGATTTAAAAAAACCCGAAGGCAGACCGTTATATGTTGACATTCTCTATGGGGGGATCATCATCATCATCATCATCATCATCAACACTGAAAACAAGTCGTCAACACAGACTATCTCGTCCTCTGGTTTGCAGCTGGTTTAGGTCAGGCTGTCCAAATCTACTTTTTCTAAACTCTGACTGATGCAGTGAAGTATTAACACAATGTATTGAGCATAAGATGCTTTTACAGTTCTGAGTTTTACAAATATATAGAAGATGGAACAAAAATATCTGTCACCTATACTACATTCCATTGTCCTACAACGGGCACACAAATCTCAAGGCATAATCATACTCCTGCCTGCCGTGAGCTTTGAAGATGCAGATCTGCTTGAAAAAATAAGAGAATAATTCCTCCTTAGTGGAAAACATCTGAGTTTATATTTAAAATATGCTTTAAATGAAAAATTCCTATGGATACTTCATTTTTATCACAGTGACTCATCTTAAGTTTCTTTGAACTTGATTTGTCTACTCATCTCACAGAAACTGTTAATCTCATGTGGCTGCATATCTATATACATCTCTCCTTTGTCTGAAGGCCAAATGAAATTATTTTCTCCACGTTTGTTTTCCAAAGAGATGCCCATGTTCTACTTAAACTTAGTAGAAAGCAGATGGACACCGTTGTAAACATTCATGTTGCTGGTTCATGCTCTCCTATTAAACAATACTTTTCAGCAATTCCTGCTGCTTGT
This sequence comes from Callorhinus ursinus, assembly GCF_003265705.2. Taxonomy (NCBI): domain Eukaryota; kingdom Metazoa; phylum Chordata; class Mammalia; order Carnivora; family Otariidae; genus Callorhinus; species Callorhinus ursinus. The sequence continues at coordinate 3,117,056 of NW_027397142.1, read as the reverse complement.
TTAAATTCAGGAAAATGAGGATGTCTCCCTCAAATATTCATGGGCAACCCATACAACACCAGCCATAGCACTTCCAGAGCCCCTCGCCTTTCCAGAGGATTGTGAAAGAAGCCCCAGAGGGGTGGAGGAGAGGACCAGGCACGGAACAAGAAGGCTGGGGTGGGGGAGGGGAGAGAGGAGGGGACGGGGGGGGGGGCCCGGGGGCGGATGGGAGAGGAACAGAAAGCCATCCCTGCCTCTCATTCCTAGTTCAGCAGCCCTTCTCCACGTGTCTGACTCAACAAATGGCTTCAGCAAACTTTAACCAGTGTCTTTTGCTGCCTCTGGACTCCAGAGCTGAGCTCCTGATAATGCATCCCTGTGCTGTGCGTGGCAGAGCTACCCAGCCCTGAAAGCCTTATAAAATCATGCATGCTCTCATGTCTGTCCTTCCCACACACAGGTTTGGGTCCCAAATCATGCATTTTTGAGAGACCGGATGAGCTTAGGGGTGCCACTCTATTATGTAGATAACCAGAACACTGTGGGAGTCCTGGGGCTGTCCCCCCCATGCCCCCACCCCTGTACCTGGGAGGGCCACAGCGGATAACAGCGCAGGGAGGGTGGGGAGATAGTCCCGCCCTGCAGGACCTCAAGGGGAAACCTCAGCAACCAGAACAGGAGATAGATGGCTTTGTTCTAGGATGGGGGGCTTCACAAATGGGCAAGCAACCAGATTCATGGGACCCCCTAGAAGCTGGGTACAGTTAGCCAGGGAGGAGCCAGGGAGGCCCCACAACATCAGGGGACTTCACTGTCAGAATCAAGCCGCCCCATTTCCTGCCCTTAATTCTATGAATTAAGCAACTACTCAGGGTTCTACCCTTTCTTTGTTCTGAGTATTTCTCATTAAAAGAAAATGAAAGAATAATCTTACCCATGAGGAATTTTGCTCAGGACATAATATCCAGTGTAGGAGTGTTGGTATATCTGAAACAGACAAGACAAAAGAAAAGAAAGAAAGAAAGAAAGAAAGAAAGAAAGAAAGAAAGAAAGAAAGAAAGAAAGAAAGAAAGAAAAAAAAAAAGCAAGCATTGAGACAAAGGCTGTGACCATGATATTTTTCAAATCACTGTGCATCCTAAAAAACATCAGTGGAGGAAAAGTAGTTAATCAGGAGACCTGGAGGCAAAGTGTTTCGCTTACTTAGAAAGTTAACTTGCATATCCTGTTTATTTTACTTTGTTCATTTGCACATTGTTTACTGGGCAGAGGCTTGATATCGACCCCATAGCTGGCTGGTTTGTGATTAAATCGGGAGCACAGATTCCCAGCTCAAGGACATGTAACACAGGACGAATGAAGAGGTCACCAGAGGCTGTCAGTCAGCTAGACCCAGCACACCAGAAGACCCATGTACTGGGGGAGTTCCCTGTAAATTACGGCAAATTCCATTGTGCGTCCTCGGTGAATACTGAAACCAAGATAGGCTTAATTGGGCAAACTCCTGTCCTTCTGTACAAAGCGATGTGTATCTTTTAGCTTCAGAGAGTGGTCAATAAACTAAGAACTCATTACAAGAGGGAGTGTGGCTTTTAAAACGAAGGTAACAAAAAACAGTGTTTCCAAACTCCTCTAACCCCCAGCCTGAAGCTTCTCTTAAAATCTTGAGCCAGGAGGTGATTCTCTAACCCATAAATGCAATGACTTGAATGCAAGGGATGACCACAAATGGGGACAACGTGCAGTTCAAGAATTCTTGGCATCCTTCACCTCCAACTTTCTGGGTAGAGACCCTCCCCAGAGCTGGAATGTGATGGATTATCTGCAGGGTTGAAGCAAGAACATACCGCACTTCTCTTTCTTCCACGCGTGTAACTTCTGAGAGTCAAAAGCCTGTGTGGGGACATGTTAAGCGACCAGCATTTAAAACCACCTTCCTAAAGGTAATGGGTGAGGCCAAGGGAGATAGGTCCAGTGTGAAGCATGTGGGATAGAGGAATGCACTGGGGTGTGGATGATGGAGTGAGCCTGAGAAAGAGAACAGGCAGCACCCTGCTAAGCTCACTGACTCCCCGCCTCGTCGGGGCGCCTGGGTTAACTTAGAGATAATCATAGTGGATCACAGTTCCTGGAGAAAAAGAATCCAGATATAAAAGTAAACAGCAGCCCTCAAGTCCCAAAGTTCTTTTGCTTCTGAAGATCCTGAAACTTCTGCACCAGAAATACGGGGCCTGGGGTGGCCTATTGGAGGGAGGTGGGTAGGCATCCGACGAGGAAATCTGTCCAAATACTGCTTTCCTTATGAGTAAATAGCCAGTAAGCCAAAGAATCTGAAGGAGAACTTCCGGGCCTGCCCCTGCAATCTGAGAAGGAGCACACAAACCTACTCTGCTGTTTCTGACGTGATGCCTGGTCCTGCTTCCCCAGGAGAAGAAGGGAGGGCTGGTCCTGAGCAGATTCCTGGTCAGAGAGCACCCATCCGAGGACCCTGTGCTTTGACTAAACTGCCTCTGGGATGGACCAGCTCCCTCAGATGCAAGAACAGAAGCTCAACAGGCACACCACCTTTGTCCGAGGTCAGGGCACATGGTGCTGCCTAAACTCTCCCCCAAAGCCACCTGTTCATCCTGTTCATCTCACTCTAGTTTCATGATAACCCATGCAGGCAAAAGGTGACCTTTGTTTGCTAAAACAGGGGAGTGAGGTACAGCAAAAGGGCAGAGGAGAGAGGAAAAGGAGGAGGGGGAGGGGAAGTAGGGGTGGCGCCTAATTCCAAGGGACTTGATGGAATAGAATGTGGCAGAAATCATGGTGTGAGACTTCTGGGATCGGGTTGTAAAAGGTGCTGTGGCTTCTTGCTGGCTCTCCTTTGGATCACTGCTCGGGGGAAAGACAGCCACCATGCTGTGAGGACACCTGAGCAGCTCTAAGGAGAGGTCCATGTGGTGAGCCACCAAGGTTCCTCGCCAGCAGATCGCCAACAGCCCACAAGGAGCTGAGGCGTCTTGCCCACGGCCACACGAGGGAGCTAGGATGCACGGAGTCTTCATCCCTAGTGGAGCCTTCAGGCGATATAGCCCCGGCTGACGCTCTGACAGACCACGAGCCAGAGACACTCAGATAAGATGGTCTTGAATCCCTGACCCACAGTAATTTTAAGATCAGAAGTGTTGGTTGTCTTAAGCTGTTAAGTTTTGGGTAGTTTCTTATACGGCAATAGGTAAATGGTATATCTAGTCTTAATCCAGAGGAAAAAAGGTACCTATTATATCAAATGTGGACATACTTTTAAGTTACTGGACTCCCTCCCTATAAACCTCCTCCAGCCACTTCTAAAACAAACAGATAAAGAAATTCTTTATATCAAAACAGTTTCAGTACAGAAGTGAGTTGCTGGGAAGAACACTCATAGACCAAAAACCCTGAGGGAAGTCTTTGAAATGGCTGTAGAGAATAGTCATGGTGATGCCAATGAAGCTGAGGGTGTAAGCGGCGAGCTTTCATGGAGGTGCAGGGTGCCAGCTCCTCAGCATCCAGGAAGTCACTCAACGCAGGTATTAGCACCCTATTCTGAAGATAGGAAAGTTGAATCCTAAGGAATTCAAATTAAGTTCAAGCAATATTTGATCTGAAGTCTCTCTCTCTCCAATCACTACACTGGAAATTGCCTGAACAAAGGGCATATCTCTTAACTCAAGTTACAAGTCCAAGTTGATTGCTGTCAACCGAAAAATCCAGAATACCAACAGATATAACAAATATGCAAAATTTTGCGGTTGAAGGAATATTTCTTTAATCCCTCTGGAAGCAGTGATTTCAATTCATCCTCTGGTTATGCCATTCCCAAACAGACACCTAGAAGCTGATCTTTGCACTCCTCTTTAAACACACCACTAAATGACTCTGAAATTCAGCCCTGGGAGTATGCAGTATTCTGAGTGCAGCCAATGAGAAAAAGAAGACCAAATTAAAATAATCTTATATGGACAAGGGTAAGAAGATGGGAGAACTACCCATTCTCCATTCTATGGAGAATTCTATGTAGTATGGGGCAAAAAGGAAAAAAAATATGGATGGAAAATGTTGTGAAATATCTGGAAAACTGAATCACTAATTAGAAAGATTCCAACAAAAATGGGACAGAGCCAGAAAGAGACAGGTAAGACCTGAGATGCTGGATCTGCCAAGGATGTATATGAACGAAGCCTTCCAGAGTGAACTGCTGATGCAAATGGGATCCTTAGAAATGAAAGTGCACTTAGGATTTATGTATTACTCTTAAACAATTAGCAAAGGGAGAAGGTGATGTGACAGTTTTCTCTTCGCTCCAAGACGGAACTATCAAACAGCATTCTCTTCCACAAAATATCCTCTCAACCCAGAGCCAAAAGAACCACAGGCATAAAAGAGACTACTCTTTAAAGAGCAAATGCCTTATCTTGAAAGGAATAAGAAAAAAAAAAGCTACATCTCCTTGAAAGAATTTGTTCCTTAGAAAGATAAAGCCTTCCCCCCGCCACCCCGGTCTCTATCTGTTGTATTTATGTTTCTTTCTTTAAAATAGTCTCTGAATACTTTTTTTTAAAAAAGATTTATTTATTTATTTGACAGGGAGGGTGAGAGAGCACAAGCAGGGGGAGCAGTAGAGGGAGAGGGAGAAGCAGGCTCCCCACTGAGCAGGGAGCCCGACATGGGACTCAATCCCAGGACCCTGGGATCATGACCTGAGCCAACCATCTGAGCCACCCAGGTGCCCCTGAATACTTCTGATCATTGGAAAAAAAGTACAGAGTTGGAAGTTAGTAAGACTGCATTCAGTTATTTTTCTAAGAGCGCACTTTTAGAAGTTCACAGATTTGAGTTACTTTGGTTTCTTCTTCACTATCAAATTTCCCTTGGAAAATTAATATATAAGGACTTGTTACCCAAAACACCATTCACAAGATGGGAAAGCAATTTCAGCAAATTTTCTTTCTGCTATATCATGAAAAATAGTTGCTATTGGCTTTCAATAATTGGAATAAAAATAACCAGTCAAAAGTCTCTCATGGGGTGAGTTCACATTTGGCTTGCTTCTTCCATTTCTGAAACATCTGCCCACACTTCTTATATTTTCTCCTTCTCTGCTCCCACGGAGCCATACTTTCTATTTGTCTATGGTCTTCACTACCTCAGCCTCATCATACACACTCATGCCCCACCATGCACACTCATGCAGACTCACTTTGTATCTTCTTCTTCGATGAAATCATCCACTCCTGTAGTTTTAAACCAGATTTCCACCTAGACATCCCTACCTCATGCCTCACAAGCACCAAAAACTCAATATTCTCCAAAATAAACTCTTCAACAACCCTAAAAACGCGGTTCTCCTTTGATATTTCCTATCTTAGTTGGTGGTTTCATCATTCAGTATACTGAGCTAAAAACAAAGTTCTCCTTGACTCCATTCTTTGCCTCCCTTGACTGCCTGCCCCAGTTCAATCTACCCTCCAATGACACTGAATTAACTTCTTTAGTCCTCCTCTAATCCACCACCCAGTCTTCACCTCTATAGTCTCACTGCAGACCTCCCCTCCAGCTTTTCCCTCCTGCAGAAAGAAGCTACCAGATCCCTTTCCAAGATCAACCTCTGAGGTTTCCACGCCACTCCCTTCTGCTCCCTGGTGAACCTCATGACTCTTGCCTTATAGGTTTTGTAAAAGGCCCTGCCTTACAAGTTTCCCCACTCCCTGTCCCTAACTACCTCTCCCAAATTTGTAAAATAGAACTCAAATCTCCCTTAAAGGATGGCGGAGGAGTAGGGGACCCTATTCCAACCAGTCCCTTGGACTGAGCTGGATATCTACCAGACCACTCTGAACACCCACGAAATCAGCCTCAGTTGTAAGAAGATATATCTGGATCTCTGCGGTGGTTGGTTTCGAGGTATGAAGCAGGGAGCTGTGATTCTGGGGGCAGATATCAGAAGATAAATGGAAGTGGGAGGGAGAATTCGGGATCCTGCACCGCTGGAGCACAAAAGTCTCCCGCGCTGGGGACTGGGCACAGACTCGCAGACCAGTAGTGGCGGGGAATGGACTTTATGGCAGCCCGCCAGACTGAAACCTGGAGTTGCGGGGGCACACGTGTGAACTGGGGGCGGCTGGTGGTTTTAGGAGCACAAAGGGCAGAGACATGCCTGGACCTGGAAACGAGGGCTGGGAGTGCAGCTAAGGGGTGCACAACTGAGAACGCTGCAGTTTATACCAGCACAGACAGAAACAGAGACAGTGTGGCCTGGAGAGCTCACTGAAGAACAGACTGTGATATATCTGTTCTGAGGCAGAGGGTTGGAAACAGTCTCTTTTGCTCTCTCAGAAGAAATGCGGAAAGCCACCAGGGAAAGCTGCCAGAGAACAAAAGCCGCCAAAAGCCGCCAAAAGCCGGATTTCACGGAGCCCATCCCCACCCCCAGGGGGCAGGACAACTCTGTCCAAACAGGGTTGCCTGAGTAACAGCGCAGCAGGCCCCTCCCTGAGAAGACAGGCTGGGAGAACAAGAGGCCGACAATTCTAAGGTCCCTAAAAAACAGGTGCACACTGCTTGGGTTGTGGTCAATAATTTGGACTCTGTACATTCCTTCAACCACCCTTCAACAGAATGACTAAGAAGAGGAACGCCCAAAAGAGGAAAGACTCAGAGACTGACATCTGCCACAGATTTACAAATGGATACAGATATAAGCAAGATGTTGGAAATAGACTTCAGGGTAACAGTTATGAAGACGACAGCTAGAATGGAGAAATCAATTAATGGCAACATAGAGTCTCTAAGGGCAGAAATGAAAGCTGAATTGGCAGAATTTACAAATGCTATCAGTGAGATCCAATCTAATCTAGATAATCTAACAGCCAGGGTAAGTGAGGCAGAAGAATGAATTAGTGATCTAGAAGACCAACTGATAGAAAAGAAGGAAAAAGAGGAGGCCTGGGAGAAACAGCTTAAAATCCATGAAAACAGAATTAGAGAAATAAGTGACACCATGAAGCGTTCCAATGTCAGAATTATTGGGATCCCTGAGGGGGTAGAGAGAGAGAGAGGACTAGAAGATATATTTGAGCAAATTGTAGCTGAGAACTTCCCTAATCTGGGGAATGACACAAACATTCATGTCCTAGCGGCAGAGAGGACCCCTCCCAAGATCAAGGAGAACAGACAAACACCCCGGCATGTAACAGTAAAACTCGCAAATCTTAGAACCAAAGAAACCATCTTAAGGGCAGTTAGGGGAAAGAAGTTCCTTATGTACAGAGGGAGGAACATCAGAATAACGTCAGACCTATTGCAAGACCTGGCAAGCCAGAAAGGGCTGGCAAGACATATTCAGGGTACTAAATGAGAAGAACATGCAGCCAAGAATACTTTATCTGGCAAGGCTGTCATTTAGAATGGATGGAGAGATAAAGAGCTTCCAAGACTGGCAGAAACTGAAAGAATATGTGACCACTACGCCAGCCCTGCAAGAAATAATAAGGGGGGGGTTCTATAAAAGGAGAAATACCTCAAGAGTGATATAGGACAGAAATTTACAGAGACAATCTATAGAAACGAGGACTTCACAAGCAACATGATGACAATAAATTCATATTTTTTCAATAATCACTCTCAACATGAACAGCCTAAATGCTCCCATAAAGCAGCAGAGGGTTGCAGATTAGATAAAAAGACAGGACGCATCCCTATGCTGTCTACAAGAGACTGATTTTGAACCTAAAGATACATCAAGATTGAAAGTGAAGGGATGTAGATCCATTTTCCATGCCAATGGACCTCAAAAGAAAGCGGGGGTAGGAATTCTTATATTAAACAAATTAGATTTTAAGCTAAAGACTGTAGTTAAAGACACAGAAGGACAGTATATCATTCTTAAAAGGTCTATCCAAGAAGAAGATCTAACAATTATAAATATCTATGCCCCCAACATGGGAGCAGACAACTACATAAGCCAACTGTTAACCAAAATAAAGAGTCATATCGATAATAATATGTTAATTGTAGGAGATCTTAATACTCCACTCTCAGCAATAAATAGATCATCTAAGCAGAAAATCAACAAAGAAACAAGAGCTTTGGATGACACACTGGACCAGATGGACCTCATGGATATATACAGAACATTCCACCCTAAAACTACAGAATACTCATTCTTCTCGAGTGCACATGGAACTTTCTCCAGAAGAGACCGCATACTGGGTCACAAATCAGGTCTCAACCGATACCAAAAGATTGAGATTATTTCCTGCATATTCTCAGACCATAATGCTTTAAAACTGGAACTCAATCACAAGAAAAAATTTGGAAGAAATTCAAACACCTGGAAGCCAAAGACCACTCCGCTCAAGAATGTTTGGGTCAACCAGGAAATCAAAGAAGAACGTAAACAATTCATGGAAACCAATGAGAATGAAAAAAACACATCTTTCCAAAACCCATGGGATACTGCAAAGGTGGTCCCTCAGGGGAAAATACACAGCCATCCGAGCCTCACTCAAAAAAATAGAAAAATTCTGAATTCACCAACTAACTTTATATGTTAAAAAACTGGAGAAAAAGCAACAAATGATGCCTAAGCCACACATTAGAAGAGAAGTAATTAAGATTAGAACAGAGATCAATGAATTAGAAACCAGAAACACAGTAGATCAGATCAATGAAACTAGAAGCTGGTTCTTTGAAAGAATTAATAAGATCGATAAGAGAAAGGACCCAAATTAATAAAATAATGAATGAAAGGGGAGAGATCATGACTAACACCAAGGAAATAGAAACACTTATTCGAAATTTTTATCAACAACTATATGCCAATAAATTAAGCAACCTGGAAGAAATGGATGCCTTCTTGGAAACCTATAAACTCCCAAGACTGACACAGGAAGAAACTGACAACCTGAATGGGCCAATAACCAGTAACGAGATTGAAGCAGTGATCAAAAACCTCCCAAAAAATGAGTCCAGGGTCGGATGGATTCCTTGAGGAATTCTACCAAACATTCAAAGAAGAAACAATACCTATTCTCCTGAAGCTGTTTCAAAAAATAGAAAACAGAAGGAAAGCTTCCAGACTCATTCTATGAGGCCAGCATTACCTTGATCCCCAAACCGGGCAAAGACCCCATCAAAAAGGAGAATTTCAGACCGATATCCCTGATGAATATGGATTCCAAAATCCTCAACAAAATCCTAGCTAATAGGATCCAACAATACATTAAAAGGATCATCCACCATGACCAAGTGGGATTCATCCCTGAAATCAGTTGCTTTCTTATACACTAACAATGCAACTGTAGAAAGAGAAATTAGAGAATCGATCCCATTTACAATAGCACCAAAAACCAAAAGATACCTCGGAATAAACTTAACCAAAGAGGTAAAGGATCTATATTCTAGGAACTACAGAACACTCATGAAAGAAATTGAAGAAGACACAAAAAGATGGAAAAAGATTCCATGCTCATGGATCGGAAGAATAAACATTGTTAAAATGTCTATGCTGCCTAGAGCAATCTATACCTTCATCGCCGCCCCGATCAAAGTTCCAACGACATTTTTCAAAGTGCTGGAACAAACGATCCTAAAATTTGTATGGAATCAGAAAAGACCCTGAGTCGCCAAGGAAATGTTGAAAAAGAAAAACAAAGCTGGGGGCATCACGTTGCCTGTTTTCAAGCTATGTTACAAAGCAGTGATCACCAAGACAGCATGGTACTGGCACAAAAACAGACCTATAGACCAATGGAACAGAATAGAGAGCCCAGATATGGACCCTCAACTCTATGGTCAAATAATCTTCGACAAAGTAGGAAAAAATATGCAATGGAAAAAAAGTCAGTCTCTTTAATAAATGGTGCTGGGAAAATTGGGAAGCTATATACAGAAAAATGAAACTAGACCATTCTCTAATACCATACACAAAGACAAACTCAAAATGGATGAAAGACCTCAATGTGAGACAGGAATCCATCAAAATGCTAGAGGAGAGCATAGGCAGTAACCTCTTTGACATCAGGCACAGCAACTTCTTTCAAGCTACATCTCCAAAGGCAAGTGAAACAAAAGGGAAAATGAACTTTTGGGACTTCATCAGGATAAAAAACTTAGGCACAGCAAAGGAAACAGTCAATAAAACAAAGAGGCAACCCACAGAATGGGAGAGGATATTTGCAAATGACACTACAAAGGGCTGATATCAAAGATCTATAAAGAACTTCTTAAACTTAATACCCAAAAAACAAATAATCAAGTCAAAAAATGGGCAGAAGCTCTCTGGAAACAGTATGAAGGTTCCTCAAAAAGTTGAAAATAGAGGTACCGTATGACCCAGCAATTGCACTACTGGGTATTTACCCCAAAGATACAAATGTACGTGCACCCCAATGTTTATAGCAGCAATGTCCACAATAGCCCAACTATGGAAAGATGTCCATCGACAGATGAATGGATAAAGAAGAGGTGGTATATATACACAATGGAATATTATGCAGCCATCAAAAAACCATGAAATCTTGCCATTTGCAACGACATGGATGGAACTAGAGGGTATTATGCTGAGTGAAATAAGTCAATCAGAGGAAGACATGTATCATATGACCTCACTGATATGAGGAATTCTTAATCTCAGGAAACAAACTGAGGGTTGCCGGAGTGGGGGGTGGGGTGAGAGGGATGGGGTGGCTGGGTGATAGACATTGGGGAGAGTATGTGCTATGGTGAGCGCTGTGAATTGTGTAAGACTGATGAATCACAGACCTGTACCTCTGAAACAAATAATACATTATACGTTAAAAA
>NW_027397142.1:3105212-3106147 GCF_003265705.2 Callorhinus ursinus | reverse complement strand
TGAGAGATGACGGACTCTGAGAAACAAACTGAGGGTTCTAGAGGGGAGGGGGGTGGGGGGATGGGTTAGCCTGGTGATGGGTATTAAGGAGGGCACGTACTGAATGGAGCACGGGGTGTTATACGCAAACAATGAATCATGGAACACTACATCAAACACTAATGATGTAATGTATGGTGATTAACATAACATAATAAAATAAAATAAAAAAAATGGGCAGAAGACATGAACAGACACTTTTCAAAAGAAAATATATAAATGGCTAACAGACACATGAAAAAATGTTCAGCATCATTAGCCATCAGGGCAATTCAAATCAAAACCACATTGAGATACCACCTTACACCAGTTAGAATGGCAAAAATTGACAAGGCAAGAAGCAACAGATGTTGGAGAGGTTGTGGAGAAAGGGGAACCCTCTTCCACTGTTGGTGGGAATGCAAGTTGGTACAGCCACTTTGGAAAACAGTGTGGAGGTTCCTCAAAAAATTAAAAATTAAAAATCCTATGACTCAGGATTGCACTACTGGGTATTTACCCCAAAGACACAGATGTAGTGAAAGAAGGGCCATATGCACCCCAATGTTCATAGCAGCAACGTCGGCAATAGCCAAACTGTGGAAAGAGCCGAGATGCCCTTCACCAGACGAATGGGTAAAGAAGATGTGGTCCATATACACAATGGAATATTACTCAGCCATCAGAAAGGATGAATCCCCAACTTGTACATCAACATGGATGGGACTGGAGGAGATTATGCTAAGTGAAATAAGTCAAGAAAGAGAAAATCAATTATCATATGGTTTCACTTATTTATGGAACATAAGGAAGAGCATGGAGGACATTAGGAGAAGGAAGGGAAAAATGAAGGGGGGGAATCGGAGGGGAGATGAACCATGAGAGACTATGGACTCTGAGAAACAAACTGAGGGTTC
>NW_027397142.1:3049527-3104812 GCF_003265705.2 Callorhinus ursinus | reverse complement strand
TACGAAAACAATGGATTGTGGATCACTACATCAAAACTAATAATGTACTGTATGGTGACTAACATATTTAATTTAATATAATAAAATTAAATTAAAAAAAGAAAAGAAAACAAAGTTACTCAGTGTGAGTCATCTGGAGCAAAGGCAGGTGTTCTGCCTGGAGGAGAGACTCAGGGGAGATGGAAGACTATCTTAAAGGTTTTAAAGAGCTTCATGTTTAAGTGTGAGCAGGTCTGTTCTCATTTGCTCCAAGGGGAAAAATAATGTTGACAAGTACACATTATAAGGACCAACAATGCTAACTGTCGGTAATTAAAGGTATCCAATACTGAAAAGGCTTACCAGCCTGTGTTAGCAAAGGTACAGAAGTCAAGTTTGCTGGAGCATCAGGGAGAATGTGGGGTGTGGTGACACTGGTCTGGGTGACCAGTAAGATTCCTTCCCAATCACTGAATTCCTCAAGTACCCAGCCAGCTCTGCTGTCCCTCTGCCCTCACCTCTCTCTGCTCTGGCTGGGGACTAAATTCCACTGCACCCTGGTGTGGGTCACAGCAGCTTAAGTCTGAATCAATGAGTTCAAGCCTTAGCACGTCAGCCTGACAAGTTCCTCACTGTGGTGGGAGTTATTCATGTCCCTCCCACACACAGAATCTATACTCCTTCCTTCCCAAGGCACAGTAGACATCTTGTCTCCTGCCAGAGTCAGCCTCTGCCTGACTTTTTTTTTTTTTTGCTTTTTTATTGCTCTTTCTCTTTTTTTAATTCCAGTATAGTTAATATTCAGTGTTATGTTAGCTTCAGGTGTACAAAACAGTGACTCAGCAGTTTCATACATTACTCAGTGCTCATCACGAGACGTGGCTCTTCATCCCCTTCACCCTCCATCCCTACCCGCCAGCCACATAAGCCTCTGCTTGATTTCCCATCTCCTGTTTCTTTCGTGTATTTTATCGGGCACTACCCCAGAGACCCAACATCTTGCCAAAATCTCTAACTGCTTCCTGCTCTCTTATCCTGCTCTTATGGCTAATGGTTTAGTGAATTACAAGCCTTGACGTTGGAGTGAGTGACGACAGAAGATTTCCCGAAGGAACCAGTCTTTCCCAGAGAGACTTCTTGCCTCAAGCAGAAGGTCACATTCACCCCATGTTCTAATGACAACACTGGGCACATATTTCCATACCAACTTATTTTATACCATTTCCATGAAGTTAAACCTCTTGTTATGATTTTTAAAAATGTTTTCTAGAGGACCGCAAATAACTAGGTATAACTGAAATATTTAGTAAAAAGTAAAGATATCTAGCTTCTACAATATAAGACAAATAGTAGGAAATATGAACTGCATGTTCCTTGTTTTTCCCCTGGCTGGAAGCCTTTCCTTCCTTACCATTTAGTGTGACAATCTAGGCAAGACATAAAATGTAGGAGACATGGTTGTCAGTTTCAAAATATAAAATTAATGAAAAAGCCTTAGGATTCAGTACTTATATCTCCACTTCTTTCCTCCTGGTATAACTGGCCCTGCACAAAACTTCTTAAATTTAAGAGAGAAGAGATGGTGCTGTCCTCCTGAACCCGTTGTCTTCCCAAGTGTCTCCTGCTCTTCACACACACCCACCCCTGCTTCACTTTAATTCATTCTTTTGTGACCAGTCCCCATCATCTAACTGATTGAGGGACGATGTTTCTATCACCCTCTGTGTCCTTCACATATGATGCTTTTCAGCGGAGCGTTACCGTGAGAACGTGAGTATAAGACAATCTGATTAAAAATGAGGATACATCTGCACACAGATCTCCTACTTCAGAGACAAATAGTAAAAATCTCAGTTGTGATTCTAATTATGTTTCCAAAGATCCATCTCGAGAGCAACTCTGACATCCAGAAATAGCTGTGCAATTCTTTTTTTTTTTTTATCATTTCCTTCTGTGTCCACTTGGACACTTCCGTTCAAGTAGTGTGTCCATGCGTCTGAGGCTTGTCTCCTGGAAACAAATGAAACCCGTCCCAGCGCTACCAGGGAGAGATTCAGAAGAAGCAATGCGCGAGAACTTCCTTCTGAATTAGTGTTCAAGGGCACACACCGGCGTGCGTGGGTTCCTCCCCACCTCTGTCACACCCGCATCTCTGTGGCTGCTCACCAAGAAACAGATGCTTGGTCTCCATCCCGGTCCTGGCAGCCTGCGTCCTCCTTCACCGCCTTTTCTGTTTGGTCATTCTGCCAGGACTTTCTGCTGACTCACTCCTGATTTTGCTTGAAAACACAACATTTCCTTTTATTCTTGCTGTATGTACTACCTCCTCTTTCCCGTCGGATACATTACCTGCAAGACCAGTCTTGTGGCTCTCCAAGATAAAAATAAAGAAATCCTATGTACGTTGTGTAAGTCTTTAGAAATTTACAAAAGGTTTTTCTAGACCCTTTAACTTGACCCTCCCCAAAGCTGCTCCTGTGGCTGAAGCGGCTTCTCTTCACCTTTTAAACGAAGAACCCGAGGCTCCAAGATACAAACTAATTGGTCCCAGGTCACATGCTGTCAAAGGAAGAGAACTGGGAAGCTAGTGTCTTTTCACATTTAGCTTAAAATTGTTTCCACTATAACATGCTGGTCAGAAAGCTTCTCTCACCCCACAGCCCTGTGTCTTTACCAGCCAGAAGGGCTCTCCTGAGAGATGGATCCTCAAGAGAACAATATCGAGACAGGAAGAACTGAGAAGATTAACCCCAGAGCCATACTTCGCCAACCTGCTGAGAGGGACCAGCAGTCACCCAATCAAAGTCAAGGCCTCAGAGAACAGCAAAGGATCCTAAGCAGATCCTGGGGATGGGGAAAAAATGGGAAGAAAGGAGAACCAAAAGAGGTGACGAGGGGGAAGCCAAGTTAAGCTTGCATCCAGCAAACCCGGGCTGAGCTGTCCCTACTATGTGCTGGGTAGGCTTCTGCCCACAGCAGCTCCTGGGCTTCTTCAGAGCCTCTTCTAGCCTATTTCATGACCCTGACCCCTGGCCTCTCACAACGTTGAAGGTCAAGTGCTCTGACTCCTTCCAACAACAGCAACGAGAAGTGTTTATTATTGCAAACTCCTTTTCTTCTCTTGCTTCTCTTTGCCATGTTCTGTAGTGTTCTCATCGCCTTATCACATTTGTTACTACAATTATGTATGCACAAGTCTTACCACCAAGTATCAGACAGGAATTAGTGGACCGAGAGTCAATGGCTATTTATAACCTGCCCAGCTCAGCCCCTTGTCTGGGTCTCTGCCCCACTCACGCCCCACATTCCTGTCTGGTAAGGTGTCGGGCAGAGTGGGACAATGCTCATTTCTCAAGAAGTACATGGCCAGAGAAGGTCAACAGAGTCCACTGTCAGGATAAGCTTTTGGTGCTCAGACAAGGTCCTCACCAGGACTCTCCAGCCTGGAGGGAAGCAGTGAAGAACTCCGTCCCGTGGGCTTCTATGGTGGCAGAGCTGTGAGCTGGGGCCCAAGGGCCACTGCGTGTGGGCACCATGGAGGCTGCTTTGTGCTGAGAGTGGCTCAGACGTTGCACTGGGGCACTAACCACGGTGGCAGGGTCTGCAGCGGGTGGTGGAATCACATCATGCAGCTTTGGGAGAGCCTCCAAACGGCCAGGAAGCAGGGCACTCCCAGAGTAGTTGCTCTCAGGCTCCAGGGCAGAACAGTGCTGGTTTTATAAACGGGTGGACAGCACAGGTTTTGCAAAGATGTTCTTGTTGAAATACCCAGCAACACTGATTTTCCTCTAAAATTATTAAGTCTGTATTTATAACATCCCTTGGTAATATGGGTTAGTCCATAATATTAACTTATACTTTTGATAAATATTTAGTAGGGATCTACTCTATATGATATTAATGAAAAATGTTTGTCAATCTTTGGGTCATGGAGTCAATGCAATGGGTCATTTTTAAAAAAGGAAATAGAACAGGATAAAAAAACACACATTAAAGTATATAACACACAGTAAGAATATTATTTTGTGACGTTTTTAGTTCTGTAGGTGTATTTGAACACCAGTTCAAGATGCAAAATGTACGTCCTACTGTCTTACTATATGCCATGATCAAAAAATGTTGAACACCTATTTGGTAGGGATCCTCCAAGTGTTATGGGTTGAATGATGTCCCCCCGCCAATTCAATGTTGAAGTCCTAACCTGAGATTTTTACCTTACATGGAAACTGGGTCTTAACATAAGTAATCTAGTTAAAATAAGGTCATCAGGAGTGGAGAGCTCCTCCAATATGAATAGTATCAAAAGAGGAAATTTGGATCAAGAGACAGACACATATAGAGGGCAGACTGAAAAGACAAAGGGAGAGCTCCTTGTGATCGGAGGGCTGGGTGATGGGTCCGTAAGCCAAGGGATGCCGAGGACTGCTGGCCACCACCAGCATCTGGAAGAGGCGAGGAATGATTCCTCTCGCCAGGTGTCAGAGTCATGGCCCTGCACACACCCTGATTTCAGACTTCTGGCTGCCAGAGCTGTGAGAAATCTCTGTGGTTCGAAGCCATCCAGTTTTTTTTTACACTTTGTTGTAGCAGTCCTAGGAACCTGCTCCACCAAATATGACCCCTGTCCGCATCAGTAGCACCTTGGACCTTGTTAGAAATACAGGTCATCCTACTGAACAGCAGAACCTGGAGCAGACCCCACAATCTATGTTTCCACAAGTCCTCCTGGCGATTCTGCTGCATCTAACACTGGAGAACCTCTCTTACAAGCCCAAGAATTTATAATGGAGTTCATCACTCCTAGAATATGGTTCCTTTGATGCATGAAAACATAGTGAGGACCATCGGAAATGTTGTGAATGGTGGTCAGAATTCAACTAATGAAAAATAACAGTGTCTAGCTACATCATTAAATACAAGGAGGTCATGCTAACGCCACCCACCCACGAGTGCTACATAATCAGTGCACTCAGAACATCATGTCCCAAATGTGATAAACCTACATTTTCACTGTCATTGGCCTTTCATTAAAAAAATTCATTTTTTTTTTGTACTTGATGAAGTAAATACAAAGTGGAGTAGGTGTGCTCATGTTCTCAGTTCTCTCTGGAAGAACAAGCTTGTGGATGGAGGAGGTGTAATGGGGGGCGGTTATTACAACCTTATCCAGGGATCTCATCAACCCCTAACAGAGACTTGCCATGTAATCTCCCCTCCTGTTTCCTCACTTAGGTCAGAGGGTCTGTCAATAACCAAAACTCTCCTATATTGTCTGCACCAGAGAGGGACCCACTGGTATCCATTCTAATCGCAATAAATCCAGACCTAGGTGATCACTTTCCTTCTGACAATCACTGGTAAGAATATGAAGCCAAGCATCCAACTTCCTAAAAACTATAGAAATTAAACCTGATTCCCTCTAGGTCAGCCTCATGATACACATTTCCTGTTGTTTTCTAATTATCTGCCTGATGTCAATTCCCCTGAGCCCCCTTCCCTCCCCTCCCCTGCCTGAAGATTTTCCAGGGCCCAGGAAGAGTGCTCCAGGATGGGAGGGGATGTTCAGAGGTCCTCAACACCAGCGCATCCTTGTGGCCCTTTTCCCTCTGTGCCTGTGATTCTGGGTGACCTCCTTGTTCACCACCACGCATCTCATGGTTCAACCACCCATCTTTGCCTTTCTCTATGTGGCCCACTGGCCAACACACCTGCCCATTTCCAGAACAAAATGTCCCTTATGGTTCCTGCTGCACGGACGCCCGCCTTCTTCTTGCTTCTCTTGCTCTGATCGTGACTACTCAGAGCTGATCTGAAGATGGCTTGCTCAGTGTCTGACCTACCATTTTCTCTTCACCTTTAAGCTACTGACCTGCCCCTTGGTCCTGGTATATATTTCTCCACTGGCCATTAGTCCACACAAGTCCCCCTGGTATCTGTGGGTGGTGATTTCACAGTTTATTGTGGTGTCCACATTTTTACATTCATTGAGGAGGACCCTATCTCTAAAATGTCAAACGTTGGTGATACATTCAGCCCTGGCCATGTGTGTCTGCTTTTGTCAGATTCTCCAGTGTCCCCCACACATCAGTGATGAGGACAGTCCCAGGGATTGCTTGGAGTTTCTTCTTGGGGGTACCTTGATGTATGATGTCAGGGCTGGGGCCATGGAATCTGGGTTCCTATTGAGGTCTCCAGTCATTCTTCCCACCCACATACAGAGCAGCTGGGTAACAAAACACGTCTGAGCAGTGTCTGGAGTGGCCCTGCCACCCTGGGTACACCTGGGAGCAGGTGCCCAGTTCTGACACCTCTTCTCTCCAAGTAATGAGCACATTCTGTCTGTCTTTTTGAAGTAAACCTTTTTTTGGGAGCAGGGGGTTATTTCTAAATGAAGTTTAAAAAATGTAATTGCCATGGGTAAGTTTTACACTTTGTATATTTACCTCAATAAAGTGATACACATAGTTTTAACGTAAATTGGTAGGCAAAATTTGCTATTTATATAATCAGGGCTCAAAATATTTCCCCAATTCCTTTATGTTGTTGTTTTTCATGAATGATGTGTGCGTGCGTGCATGTGTGCGTGTGTATGCAAAATACACCCCCCCCTTATCTTCTGGACGGATCCGAGGTGACAAACACATTTTTATTTTTAAAATATCACAGTAAGGTCAAAGAGTATAAGCCTCCAGTTATAAGATGAATAAATTCTGGGGGTTTAATGTACAGAATAGTGATTACAGTTAATACTGTCTTATATACTTAAAAGCTGCTGAAAGAGTGGACCACCACAAAAAAGAAATGGTAATGATATGACAGGATGAAGGTGTGAGCCAAAGCTGCAGTGGTGACCATTTTGTAATACATAAATGTATCAAAGCAACACACTGTACACCTGAAAGTTACACAATGTTCAATAAAGCTGGGGGGAAAAAAACTGAAACAATGAAAGAAAGCATCCCATTACAGGTCTTTCAGATTACCCTGATGGAGTCAGGAAGTGCCCGCCACAGCGTGGGCTGCAGTCCTTCCGGTTGCTGCCGTGTAGACCCGAGACCACCCGGGGACAGCGGGTTCCAGCACAGCCACCAGAAAGTTGCAGGGCTGCACAATGTAGAGAGAAATCCCCCCTCGGTGCATTGCAGCAGCAGACCTTTGTGTGCAGTGCACTGACCAGGCCACTCTCCCTTGGGTGTTGGTATCAGTCAGTTCGTGCCAAATGAACAGGCAGGGGCTGGAGATTTTCTGCCAATGGTTACAAGGCTCCTGAACGTAGAAGCCCCATCTCAGCCAAGAGGGCACGAGAGCAGGGTGGCCCACTCAGAAGCAGCCTCGGGCCCCCACAGCAGAGCATTAGGGGACCGACCTGACTGGTCCACAAGAGTGTGTTGTCTCTGTCCCACCTGACCGAGGCTTCTTCACAGCAGCTGAAATCCAGCCCTCTCCATCGGAAATCCAGGATTCTGGACCCAAAGTTATTTTAGCTAAACATTTATGGTTCTTAATCCACAGAGTCCCTTGCAGCAAATCCCTTTATGAGTAAGACAGACAATTAACTAGAAGGGATAAAAATGACCTGAGAAGACTCTGGAATTCAACGAGCAAACACCAGCTGAGCGTGACCTCTCAGGGGCGCTGCCCTAGTGGAAACCGCCCTTGGCATGCACCACACTCCGGATTGTGCTTCTTAATCCTGCACCATTACTCTCTCCAGCTCGCGTTCTTGTTTTCATGACCGTTTTGGAAGGTTCTGTTCTCATCTGTGTCGCTGTTTCCCACACACGCCTTACGAGGTCACGTTTGTGCTTTCTCCCTATTGTCCACCTGGAGGATGGCTCATGTCTCTTTAGGGATGCTGTTTCTCAAGAACCCCCCTTCCCAGTCTTTCTCCGTTGCTTGTATGTCAGAAGCCTTGAATATTGCAGTAGCAAAACCAGCCCTCCAAGCCTCTGGACCAGTGGCCCGGGCATTCATGGTGGGAACAGAAGGGTGTGTCTGGGAGAGTCTTTTTGCCCCGATTCCAGCTTTGTTTTCTAATCCCTCGGCTACCTCCATCTGGAAGAATCAAGCCGTGAGAGCAACAGGCTTGGACTTGTATCATCAGCACTGGGAGTGATGCCAGGAAATTCAATGTGTCTTGTTCAACTAGACACCATACACACCTGGAGGTCTGGAATGTTCTATAACAATCCCATGCTGACATAGAACCTACAGGTAAATGGGGGCAGAATGATTAAATCTGGCATATGTGATTACCATAATAAGCAGTCTCTGTAATGTCTTCTTGATCTGGAATTAGCAAATACAAGGCCAGAGAAAGTGGAGTGATCAATAATTGGGAAAACAGGCATAAGCTTTGTCTGGAACAATGTGTTCCAGATACACCAGGATCTACAGTCTCCCCTGTTATCATGCTTTGTGAGTGATCCCCCTGGCTGGCAGAATAATAAATTATTTTCTCAGTCTAACTAGGGGAAGGCCCTTGAAGAAGAAATTCAACAAGGAACTGATAAATGAGTCTAATACCAGACAAAACAATCAATGTGTTGAGCACATCTCTGAGAAGGAGTCAAACTCCTGGAATTGGTGAGGACACACACCTTCTCTGCACACGGCCCACACCTCCTTCCCAAACCCCCAGGTGGACACCACACGCCAGAGCTTGTTGGGGGGTGCTACATGTCTGCTTGAGGTGAGTGCAGAGGGGCCTGGAGCCGAGAGTGAAGGGTGAGCACTGGCAGGAAGAGGAAATATGAGCATCAGGGGCTGGAGACACTGTTTTTCATCAAGTCAGAAGAAGTAAATCAGGGTCTAGAAAGCACATACTGAAACAGCACTGTGATCAACTGGTTATGTGTAGGGTGATGACGTAACAGCCTAAGAGGCTTTTAATATTTTAATACATACTATACACATGTTACAGACACATGCTCAGCAATTTCCCATGTCATGCCATAGTTGCTGGGAGAAGCTAAAAAGATCAAACATTCAACTTCCCCGACATGGGAGGAAAAGCAGAGGGAAACTTTTTTTTTTTTTTAATTTAGGTCCAGAATCGACTATCCTTGGAAAAACAAACAAAAAACCCTCAAAACCTCTTGAAAACATGGGGCTTATGGATGAGGTGGGGTTTCATTCACTTGTCAGTTCTAAAAATAGATTTTATTTTCATCTGTGAGGGTCTGATATTTCTGAGTCTTAGAAGATTTCAAAGTTTAGGACATTCTAAGGAAAAGTATAGGTGATCTATTTATTTGATTTAATAAGAGTCATCTTATTGATAGAGAACACACTGAGGGTTGCTGGAGGGAGGTGGGTGGGGAATGGGCCAGAAGGGGGATGGGTATTAAGGAGGGCACTTGTTGTGATGAGCATTGGGTGTTGTATATCAGTGATGAATCACTGAATTCTACCCCTGAAACCAATACTGCACTGGATGTTCACTAACTAAAATTTAAATTAAAAAAAAGTTATCTGTTATTATGGATGGGGAGGAATTCACCAAAATGATCTGGGACATTACTGTCTGGTGTGTGGCTCAGTCCTGTGTGGGAAGAGAGTTCATGCCTGCTTTCCCAGTATAATTATTGATCACTGCACCTTCTCTGTGCCTGCTTGGGTGGTAAATTATATAGTAACAATGGCATTATATTTGGTAATTCCAGATCAAGAAAACGTTACAATGACTGATTATGATGATAATAATGTATGCCAGATTTAGTCATTCTAGAAGTGTAGGGAGTCCCCTGATTGCCCCTGTTTACCTGTAGGTTCTACATCAGCATGGGATTGTTGCAAATATAGGTGTGAGTTAAGTATGAACAAGTGGCCAGGAGTGTGCTAATTGCTGATAGACAAGAGTTATTGCTTTTAGCACTGCAGAGAAGATTCTACATGCAGTGTCAAAAGAAGAAAACATTCAGAGCGTAGGCATCCTTGAGATTATTCTTACAACACAGAGGGGAAAAGTGTAGCCTACTTGCGTCATTAAGTCTGTGGCTGCACCTCCCATCCTAATTGGCAATTCTGTGTGTCCTGAAATTTTGTGTTCTACACAAAAGGGCTCTAAATATATCTTCTGGTTTTGACAATTCCAAAAAACACTGGAGGAATCACAGTATGTTTTGCCTTTGATACACATTTTAAACCAGGGTTAGAGAAGAGGGAGGTGGCATTTTGATGCATGGCGCTCAGATGCTGGGTGATTATGATGCGGCTGACATCGAAAAGTGATCAGTCACCACTGACTATGCATTTGCCATATGCTTCAGGTCCTCTAATGAGCATTTAAGAAAGAATCCTTCCCTATTTGGACTGTGTTGCTGAATTCTGTACAGCTTTTCCCTGAGCTAAAAATACTGAAGCTGATTAGCTACTACAACTCTTCAGGACTCACCAGATGGCACCTCAAGGCTTTTAGAGAGCTGAGTTTTGTAACAGAGCTTTCCAAGGTGTGGTTGTCAGACCACTCACTTGCCTTGGAATCATCCAGTGTGCTTCTTAAAAATGCAGATTCCTGGGTCCTCCCCAGATTTACTGCATCAGAATCCTCGGGGCTTTGAATCTGCATTTTGACAAAGCTGTCCAGATACATGGGCCAGCATCCCCCCGGGGAGCACACAGGCTGAGGACCTCTGTCCAAGGTACCTGTTTTGCAAACATGGCTCCACTTAGAATTATGTGGGACCTTTTAATAACTACGGATGCTCAGGCCCCGCCATCAGAGAATCTAATTTATTAGATTGCTGCCGAGTGATTCTCATGTGCAGTGGGGACATGCAACCCATTCTGAGTATGATGAGCATTCGATGCTGCTCTATATCCACACATCTATACACATACACACCAACACGACAAAGGGCTGAATCTTGCTTGCTGTTGGCTCTCTGCTGTCAAATTCATCACGGAAGGCTTTCGGGACCAGTAAAGAGATTTCACCCACAGTGCTAAGCTTCTCGGTTGGTCCCTCATCAACCACACATCTCAGCCTTCTGCGGCCAGGCAGCCCCGGTACTACGCACACATCCTGCTCAGTGGCAGAACTCTCCGTTTTCATGTATAATCAAAGGATAGAAGTAGCACCTCAAACCTGAATTTCACTGACATTACTGCCTGGGGCAAAGCAGTGATAAGGGACAGAGGTGGGCTCAGGCTGACTTGAAGATACGGCAGGTGAGTACGAGGTGGTGCGTGACAGACTTTGGGGACATGAGCCTGGAGTGCACCTGCCCCGGGTCGGAGGAATACTGGGGTGCAGACGGACTCCACTGACAGGGCTTAGGCACCAGCTGTGTCACTCCTGGTGGAGCGGCCTGGGGCAGAGTGCAAACATGCTCTGGGCCTCAGTTTCCTCATCTGTGAAATGGGGAGGATGAGAGACCTCAGCTGATGGGGCTGAAGTGCAGTTAGAATGCGATCATGTGTACAAAGCATCCACTAGGGAGCGGGCATGTGCTGAGTCCTCAGGCCCCGAAGAGCAGCCGTGGAACCCCCCGTCAGGGCTTCTGCAGGCCCTGCCCTGCCCGACAGCATGGCTGCTCGGAGCACGTCATAAACTCTTTGCGCTTCTGTTTCCACATCAGCAAAGTGTAGGGGGTCATACGAGAATATTCCAAGAGTGAAACTAGATGGTATCCAAGACTCCTCTCCATACCGTGATTTGGAAATTCTAGAAGAATCAGTGGAACAGCCAAGAAAAGGGGAGGATGAGAAGGACAGAGTACACCAAAGTCACAGATCACTCCCCGCAGGGAGGCTGGGCTCCCTGAGACCTGGGTCCGAAGATCTCCATTCAGCCTCAGCGAAGTCTTTTCTCATCCCAAAGAATCCTGTCACATGTCCTCAGGGCAAAGGGCACAAGGCCCTGCAAGAGCCCACTGGGGGCTTTTTTGCTTGTGAGGAAAGTGAATGTGCCCCTTCCCATGGGATACAGTTCCAGAATGATCCAGCTCTGGAAGCTTCCAGCAGCCATCCTATAGCTGTGCGAGGAAAAGAGCCCGAGAAAGCAGGCAACTCCAAGCCCCAGAAAAGGGAGAGAGAAACTGAGTCCTGAGCCTGCAGCTCTGCTCACTCACGCTGGCCCTCCCCTCCTTATGTAAGCCCCTGGGGGCCAAGTTTTCCCTCCTGTGGGTAAGAAAGCATGGCATGTGTCAGTCACCCGAGGAGCCTCTGTCTTCCTCATTTTCAAGCACTCCTAGCCTTCTCCTTCCCCAAACTCTCTTCCATTAGCATGGACCCTGGAGTGTTCCTTTAGTCTCCTAACCAGAATGCTTCATGATTTCTAAAGGCCTTCATTACTTTACATACTAATGATACTCAAGTAACAAATACCTGCCATATTGACTCACTTATTTATCGCTGACACATATATCTGCCCATCCATCCAACAAATGTCCCCAACAGGCAAGTGGAGCCCACTGACATCTGTCTGAGACTATCAGATCAAACAGGGCCTAAGGACTGATTTCAGTGCTTCTCAGCAATTCTTCCCTCAGAGGTCCTGACATTCCTGACCATCTGACCAAATACAACATTACTTCCACAGTCAGACTCCACGACCCTAAAGTTTCATTGCCATTCATAAGCTGGAGATGGTACTATGATTAGAAAACTGGACACCACAATTCCAGGGTCCCTGACCACACAAGACTACAATTCCCAACAATGCATTTTGTATTCCCAAAGAAAATGCCTCTGCTTACAGTGTGGGCCACGGGGTGGAGTGAGATCCACGTAGACATAACGAAGAGCCTGCCTCCTGCCCCTTCTGCCCTCATAGCTGGCTTGTTCTCTCCAAAACCACAGTGCTGGGTCCTCTGTACAAATCCCCAGGCTAGGGAAGTGTGTGCTCCGTGACTTCTTAAAACCAAACCAAACACAGTCTATCAGAGAGACATCAACATGCAGCGGACAAGTCTCTGGTGTTGGGAGCCGGGGTGTGACATCAGCAGCCACATGGAGATACTTTTCAAAGACAGTTCCCAAGGTCTCCAACTTGCAGCTGTGTTTTATCTTTGCTCAAAGTTAAGAATTTTTACCTTGAAATATATTTTTAGGAACATAAAATTAGAAAATTTATATGTCTGCTTCTTTTGAATGTGATGGAATCTTTAATCTAGAGCCCATTCCAGGATGTTCTCTGCTGCATGGTTATCTCAAGGGGAACACTGCAGCTCCTCAGGTAGGTGGAGACCGGGTTTCTTCTGTTTAGGCGTATTTTCTTCTTCTGTTTGTATTTACCAGGTTTACTTAGACCTAGTTCTAGATAAAAGAACCAACTTACGTTTGGAGGAAGTGATTCTTGGTGTCCCCTGGGGGATTTACTCTTGCATGAGAATCACAGAGAAGCAGATTCTCTTCACCCCATCTCCTTCCTTCCCAAACCCTCACCCTAGTGTGTTGGTATTTTCAGACTCTCTAAGGCTGTTTTGCCCCCCTTCTTTCAACTCAAAAATAAAGGGGAGTTTGGAACTTCCTTAAACTCACAGTTTCATGGACAATACCTAAGAATAAATTTAACCAAGGAGCAAATGACACACTGCACCAAATGGACTTCACAGACATATTCAGAACATTCCATCCCAAAGCAACAGAATACACATTCTTCTCTAGTGCCCACGGAACATTCTCCAGAATAGATCACATCCTAGGTCACAAATCAGGTCTCAACCGGTACCAAAAGATTGGGATTATTCCCTGCATATTTTCAGACCACAATGCTTTGAAACTAGAACTCAATCACAAGAGGAAAGTCGGAAAGAACTCAAATCCATGGAGGCTAAAGAGCATCCTACTAAAGAATGAATGGGTCAAACAGGAAATTAAAGAAGAATTAAAAAAAATTCATGGAAACCAATGAAAATGAAAACACAACTGTTCAAAAGCTTTGGGATGCAGCAAAGTAATTCTAAGAGGAAAGTATACAGCAATACAAGCCTTTCTCAAGAAACAAGAAAGGTCTCAAATACACAACCTAACCCTACACCTAAAGGAGCTAGAGAAAAAACAGCAAATAAAGCCTAAACCCAGCAGGAGAAGGGAAATCATAAAGATCAGAGCAGAAATCAATGAACTAGAAACCAAAAGAACAGTAGAACAGATCAACGAAACTAGGAGCTGGTTCTTTGAAAGAATTAACAAGATTGATAAACCCCTGGCCGGACTCATCAAAAAGAAAAGAGAAATGACCCAAATCAACAAAATCATAATGAAAGAGGAGAGATCATAACCAACACCAGAGGAATACAAACAATTATAAGAACATATTATGAGCAACTCTATGCCAGCAAATTAGATAACCAGATGTATCATCTACCAAAACTGAACCAGAAAGAAATAGAAAAACCTGAACCAACCTATAACCACTAAGGAAATTGAAGCAGTATTCAAAAATCTCCCAACAAACAAAAGCCTAGGGCCAGATGGCTTCCCAGGGGAATTCTACCGAACATTTCAAGAAGAATTAATACCTATTCTCCTGAAACTGTTCCAAAAAATAGAAATGGAAGGGAAACTTCCAAACTCATTTTATGAGGCCAGCATTACCTTGATCCCAAAACCAGACAAAGACCCCATCAAAAAGGAGAATTACAGACCAATATCCTTAATGAACATGGATGCAAAAATTCTCACCAAAATACTAGCCAATAGGATCCAATAGTCCATTAAAAGGATTATTCACCATGACCAAGTGGGATTTATCCCTGGGCTGCAAGGTTGGTTCAACATCCGCAAATCAATCAACAGGATACAATATATTAACAAAAGAAAGACCAGGAATCATATGATCCTCTCAATAGATGCAGAAAAAGCATTTGACAAAGTACAGCATCCTTTCTTGATCAAAACTCTTCAGAGTATAGGGATAGAGGGTACATACCTCAAGATCATAAAAGCCATCTATGAAAAACCCAAAGCGAATATCATTCTCAATGGGGAAAAACTGAGAGCCTTTCCCCTAAGGTCAGGAATGCGGCAGGGATGTCCACTATCACCACTGCTAATCAACATAGTATTAGAAGTCCTAGCCACAGCAATCAGACACCAAAAAGAAATCAAAGGCATCCAAATTGGCAAAGAGGAAGTCAAACTCTCACTCTTTGCAGATGATATGATACTTTCTGTGGAAAACCCAAAAGACTCCACCCCAAAACTGCTAGAACTCATACAGGAATTCAGTAAAGTGGCAGGATATAAAATCAATGCACAGAAATCAGTGGTATTCCTATACAGCAACAACAAGACAGAAGAGAGACAAATTAAGGAGTCAATCCCATTTACAATTGCACCCAAAACCATAAGATACCTAGGAATAAATCTAACCAAAGAGGCAAAGGATCTGTACTCAGAAAACTATAAAATACTCATCAAAGAAATTGAGGAAGACACAAAGAAATGGAAAAACGGTCCATGCTCATGGATTGGAAGAACACACATTGTGAAGATGTCAATGCCACCTAGAGCAATCTACACATTCAATGCAATCCCCATCAAAATACCATCCACTTTTTTCAAAGACATGGAACAAATCGTCCTAAAATTTGTATGGAACCAGAAGAGACCCTGAATAGCCAGAGGAATGTTGAAAAAGAAAAGCAAAGCTGGCGGCATCACAATTCCGGACTTCCAGCTCTATTACAAAGCTGTCATCATCAAGGCAGTATGGTACTGGCACAAAAACAGACACATAGATCAATGGAACAGAATCGAGAGCCCAGAAATGCACCCTCAATTCTATGGTCAACTCATCTTTGATGAAGCAGGAAAGAATGTCCAATGGAAAAAAGACAGTCTCTTCAACAAATGGTGTTGGGAAAATTGGACAGCCACATGCAGAAGAATGAAACTGGACCATTTCCTTACACCACACACAAAAATAGACTCCAAATGGTTGAAAGACCTAAACGTGAGACAGGAGTCCATCCAAATCCTAAAGGAGAACACAGGCAGCAACCTCTTCGACCTCAGCCGCAGCAACTGCTTCCTAGAAACATTGCCAATGGCAAGGGAAGCCAGGGCAAAAATGAACTATTGGGATTTCATCAAGATAAAAAGCTTTTGCACAGGAAAAGAAACAGTCCACAAAACCAAAAGACAACCGACAGAATGGGAGAAGATATTTGTAAATGACATCTCAGATAAAGGGCTAGTATCCAAAATCTATAAAGAACTTATCAAACTCAACACCCAAAGAACAAATAATCCAATCAAGAAATGGGCAGAAGACATGAACAGACATTTTTCCAAAGAACACATCCAAATGGCCAACAGACACATGAAAAAGTGCTCAACATCGCTCGGCATCAGGGAAATCCAAATCAAAACCTCAATGAGATACCACCTCACACCCGTCAGAAGGGCTAAAATGAACAAGTCAGGAATTGACAGATGTTGGCGGGGATGCGGAGAAAGGGGAACCCTCCTACACTGTTGGTGGAAATGCACGCTGGTGCAGCCACTCTGGAAAACAGTATGGAGGTTCCTCAAACAGTTGAAAATAGAGCTACCCTATGATCCAGCAATTGCACTACTGGGTATTCACCCCAAAGATACAAATGTAGGGATCTGAAGGGGTACGTGCACCCTAATGTTTATAGCAGCAATGTCCACAATAGCCAAACTGTGGAAAGAGCCAAGATGTCCATCAACAGATGAATGGGTAAAGAAGATGTGGTATATATACACAATGGAATATTATGCAGCCATCAAAAGGAATGAGATCTTGCCATTTGCAACAACATGGATGGAACTGGAGTGTGTTATGCTGAGTGAAATAAGTCAATCAGAGAAAGACATGTATCATATGACCTCACTGATATGAGGAATTCTTAATCTCAGGAAACAAACTGAGTGTTGCTGGAGTGGTGGGGGGTGGGAGGGATGGGGTGGCTGGGTGATAGACATTGGGGAGAGTATGTACTATGGTGAACGCTGTGAATTGTGCAAGACTGTGGAATCACAGATCTGCACCTCTGAAACAAATCATGCAATATATGTTAAGAAAAAAAAGAAGAAGAAGAAGAAGATAGCAGGAGGGGAAGAATGAAGGGGAGTAAGTCAGAGGGGGAGATGAACCAGGAGAGATGATGGACTCTGAAAAACAAACTGAGGGTTCTAGAGGGGAGGGGGGTGGGGGATGGGTTAGCCTGGTGATGGGTATTAAAGAGGGCACATTCTGCGTGGAGCACTGGGTGTTATGCACAAACAATGAATCATGGAACACCACATCAAAAACGAATAATGTAATGTATGGTGATTAACATAACAATAAAAAATTTAAAGAAAACAAAATTTAACCAAGGAGGTGAAAGATCTGTGCTTGGAAAACCATAAACCACTGAGGAAAGAAACTGAAGATGACACAAACAAATGGAAAGATAATCCATGCTCATGGATTGGAAAAACAAATACTGTTAAAATGTGTACACTACCCAAAGCAATTTACAAACATAATGCCATCCCGATCAAAATGCCAAGAGTATTCACCAGAGAACTAGAACAAACAATCCTCAAATGTGTATGGAGCCACAAAAGACCCCAAAGAGCTAAAGCGATCTTGAAAAAGAAGAACAAAGCTGGAGGTATCATAATCCCAAATTTCAAGATATACTACAAAGTTATAACAATCAAAACAGTATGGTACTGGCAGAAAAAGAGACACATAGATCAATGGAATAGAACAGAGAGTCCAGAAATAAACTTCTGTGTTTATGGTCAATTAATCTATGACAAAGGATGCAAGAATATGCAATGAGAAAAAGTCTCTTTAACAAATGGTGTTGAGAAAATTGGACAGCCAAATGCAAAAGAATGAAACTGGACCACTTTCTTATACCATACACAAAAATACACTCAAAATGGATTAAAGACCTAAATGTGAGAACTGAAACCATAAAACTCCTAAAAGAAAACAGAGGCCATCATTTCTTGGACATCAGCCTTAGCAACATATTTATGGGTATGTCTCCTGGGCAAGAGAAACAAAAGCAAAATAAACTACTGGGACTACATCAAAATAAAAAGCTTCTGCACAGCAAAGGAAACAATCAACAAAAACAAAAAGGCAATCCATGGAATGGGAGAAGATATTTGCAAATGACATACTTTATAAAGGGTTAGTCTCCAAAATATATAAAGAACTGATAACAACTCAACCCCCCCCAAAAAAAAAATCTAAAAAATGGGCAGAGGACCTGAACAGACATTTTTCCAGACAATATCCAGATGGCCAGCAGACACATGAAGAGATGCTCAGCATCACTCATCATCAGGGACATGGAAATCAAAGCCACAATGAAATATCACTTCATACCTGTCAGAATGGCTAATATCAAAAAGACAAGAAATGACAAGGGTTGGCAAGGATGTAGAGAAAAAGAACCCTCATGCACTGTTGGTGAGAATAAACTGGTGCAGACACTGTGGAAAACAGTATGGAGGTTCCTCAAAAAATTAAAAATAGAAATACCATATGACCCATTAAGTCCACTATTAGGTATTTATCTAAAGAAAACAAAACCCCTAATTTAAAAAGATATATGCACTCCTATGTTTATTGTAGCATTATTTACAATAGCTGAGATATGGAAGCAGTCCTACTGTCCACGGATAGATGAATGGGTAAAGAAGGTGTGTGTGTGTGTGTGTGTGTATGTGTGTGTGTGTGTGTGTATGTGCGCGCGCGCGCGCGCGCGCG
Organism: Callorhinus ursinus; assembly: GCF_003265705.2. Taxonomy (NCBI): domain Eukaryota; kingdom Metazoa; phylum Chordata; class Mammalia; order Carnivora; family Otariidae; genus Callorhinus; species Callorhinus ursinus. The sequence continues at coordinate 3,086,139 of NW_027397142.1, read as the reverse complement.
CGCGCGCGCGCGCGCAATGGAATATTACTCAGCCATGAAAAAGGTATCTTGCCATTTGCAACAGCATGGATGGAACTAGAGAGTGCTTATGCTAAGTGAAATAAGTCAGACAGAGGAAGACAAATATCATATGATCTCACTCATCTGTGGAATCTAAAATACAAATGAACAAACAAACAAAAAACAGACTCTTAAGCACAGAGAGCAAACTGGTGGATGTCAGCAGGAAGGTGGGTGGGGGATGAGCAAAACAGAAGAAGATGATTAAGAGGTACAAACTTCCAGTGATAAAATAATTAAGTCACAGAGATGAAAAGTGCAGCAGAAGGAACACAGTCAATAATCCTGCAATAACGTGGTGAGGTGCCAGACGGGGACTACACGTACCATGGTGAGCACCAAGTAACCTACAGAACTGTCAAATCGGTATGTCCTGCACATGAACTAAGCTAACACTGTATGTCAACTACACCTGAATAATAAAAAAATAATAAAATAAATTTTAAACATTTAAAAATTAAAAAAAAAATAAAGAGGGGTTTTGGAACTTTCTTAAGCTCACAATTTCATGGACAACCGTGCGCTGCCTGTACCAGACAGTGTTCAATTTTGTAAAGACATGGGAGCCTTTGATTCAGTTCTTAGAAATGCAGATTCCCAAGTCTTACCCCAGACCTGCTGAATCAGTCTCTAAAGGGTGGGACTGAGAACTGGCTTCTTTGCCACCACCCGGGGAGTAGTTCATGCTCACAAATATTTAAAGCCCTGGTTGAAAGGATACCAGGCCAGACTGAGTATCTGGGGGGTTTGTCGAGAAACATTTGGTCAAATCCTGAGGCCTCCAAACAGAGCTACCTCTGGTGATGGAAACAGCTAGTGTCCCGTGGAACAGGAGGCGCCCCATGGCACAGGGACAGGCGGCCTTTCCAATGGGATGACCGGCCCCGAGAAAGCCAGATCAAGGCTGCCGTGTGGGGCTGTACCTAAGGCATCCCAGGAACTGGGCAGCCTACTTCTCTTTTTAAAGATCTCCTTGGGAAGAAGATTCTCCTAAATCTGGAGGGGAAAACATCGTCATAAGTGAAGTCAGCCAGGTGCAGAAGGACAAACAGTTGATAACCGTGTCGCTACGAAGCAGCTAGAAGAGACAGAATCACAGAGGCTGAAAGGAGAGGTTATCAGGGGCCGGGGAAGGGGACAGGCGGTTTTGTTTAGTGGGTGCAGAGTTTCTGTGGGGGACAATGAAACAGTTTTGGGTACAGATCGTAGTGATGGGTATATAGCACTGTGAATGCTCTTAATGCCACTAAACTGACACAACAGGTTAAAATGATAAATACATATACACTCCAATAAGAAAACTGGAAGGAGATAATGGATTTTAATATTTTAAAATTCATTATGTAATCAATAATCGTCATTTAGAAAGAAATTTGAACGCAATCCAGGACGAATAATAAATCTAAGGAAAAAAGGTTTTTATTATTTGTAGGAGTAGGTATATGAGCTATGCTTTGGTGGGCTCTAGAGTGTTTTTATTTTTTGGGTTTTTCTTTTTTTTTTTTTCTGTTAGTGATGGCACATTTATTGTCATTCACAGAGTATGTATAATTGCTAAAATGGTAGGGGTAAGAGGGTCGCCTGTCCCATTGTTCTCATTTTACAAATGAGGAAGCTATTTGGTTTTGGTCTCTGGTCCCAGAAATCTATTAATGATAAAGATGGGCAAGAACCTAGTCTTCCAGATGTCCAGTCCCATATGCCTCACCGCAAACTCTCTTGTATAGCAAAGTCGAAATGCCCCATGGAAATGCATTCTAACTGCTGACCGGTGATCTCCTGTCCATGTGGGACCTCCAGCTACCTGCGGGGCCTGAGACGGACCCTGCTGCATGAAACCCTCTACTTGTAGCCTCTACCTGTATTTGCCCAGGTAAACCTCAACCACGAGGGAAGTGAATTCTCATCTTCACGTCATGGATGAGGAAACTGGGTCTTCAGGAGTTTGACTTGTCAAAGTTGGCATGTGGCTATGGGGGCTGGGAGACAATACTGGACACGCTTCACGCATTTTGTAATTTTTGGTCAAGGGCAAGTCCTCAATGAACGTCTAACAGAAATGACTTAGAATTGTTAAGGTCTTCCCTCGTCTCCTCTCTGCTTTGCTAGCTAATAAAAGTGGCCTAGATGATTAATGCTAACATCTCAGAACGCTTCAACTAAAGGAAACGTTAAGAGTTCACATTCACTCCCAGGGGAATGTCACTTGAAGTTTCTACGGACTGCTTTGCTCCTGACATTATTTTATGTACACGCAATAAAGGAACCCCCAAATAGTCCAGAATAACATGTTTTTCCCAGAACGGGAGGACATTTTTTCAGAGAAAAGAGGACAGAGCCATAAAACCTGACAAAACATTTAAAACAAGGCACAGTAATCTGAACTGAGTGTAAACGTGTTTCCCTCACACGTGAGTTTGGCTTGGAAAAAAGCTACAGCGATGTTTGCTGGAGAAGAAACAACCCACACAGAATGGACACCACCTTCCTCCCTCCCTCCCTCCCCACGTACCAGGCCCACGCCATCACCATCTAGTTCAGACAAACTCCAACTCTTCCCATAACTAAACCGACTTGAAAAAAGGAAAATTTAAACAAAGAGAACAAAATCACTTAAAGAAGCTAAGTGACCCAAGCTAACCCGTGTCAGCCCTACTTCTTTTTTTTTAAGATTTTATTTATTTGTTTGACAGAGAGAGAGCATGAGCAGGGGGAGCAGCAGAGGGAGAGTGGCTTTGAAGAGCCCAGTTAATGGAAAGGACATGAAAAGAACAGAAGTGGTTTCCCCACAAGTGTCCTGCACGCAGAGCCGGGATGCAGGTGCCTGGCGCCTGCCCGCTCCCTCTGCTGATGGACATGCCGCAGTGCAGCCTCTGAGTGTGTGTGATGTTCTAGCATCAAGGTAGAAGGTGTGGGGCAGGGCTGCCCAGTCTTTACAATTTTAGGAATAACAGAGTTTTCTATCCATTAGAAGCTTCGTTAATAGGAAGCACATAAAACAATGAGTCGGGAACACAGGGTTCTTCCCAGACCTCTGGTTGGCCCTGTGACCTTAAATATGCTTCTGCTCATTTGAGCCCCTCACTTCCTCTATCAAATGAGGTTTACTACACCTGCAATCCTTAACTCCCTGGCTTACGGGCAGTGCAAAACAAAACCTTCAGGTACAATTTAAAAATTATCACTACACACCTAGCAGAATGGCTAAAACACAAAATAATGATAACCCCAAATGCTGGTAAGGATGTGGAGAAACTGAATCACTCTTAAACTGCTGGTGGGAATTTAAAATGGTACAGCCTCACTGGAAAATGGTGGCAGTTCTTTAAAAATGAAACATGCAATCACTATATGATCCACCCACTGAATTCTTGGATATCTGTGCCAGAGAAATGACAACTTAAGTTCACAGAGAAACCTGTACATGCATGTTTAGAGCAGTTTCATTTGTAATAGCTCAAAACTGGAAAGCCAGGTGTCCATCAATGGCTAAATGATTAAACTGTTAGATCCATACCACGGACAGCTACTCAGCAGCAGAAGGGACAAAACCACTGATATTATCTCAGTATACAAAGTACTGATAACGGGAATGGATTTCTAGGAAATTAAGCTAAGTGGAAAACATCAATCTTAAAAGATCATATACTTTGTGATTCTGTTTATAGAACATTCTTGAAATGACAGAATTATAGAGATGGGCAAGAGACAACTGTTGGAGGGCAGGGAAGGCTAGAGGAAGGGAGGTGGGCCCTTGTGGACGTGTTTTGTATCTTAACGGTGGCGACATCACACAAATCTACACATATGGTAAGACTGCACAGAACCACACACACACACACACACACACAGGGGAAATCTGCATGAGATCTATGCATTATCTGAATGTCAGTGTCCTGGCTATAATACTGTACTCCACTTTTGCAAGATGTCACCATTCGGGAAAACTGGGCAAAACGTGTAAGGGATTTCTCTGTCTTATTTCTTACAACTGCATGTTAATCTACAGTTATCTCAAAAAGTTTTATTTTATTTATTTTTTAATTTAATTTTATTATGTTATGTTAGTCACCATACAGTACATCATTAATTTTTGATGTAGTGTTCCATGTTTTCGTATAACACCCAGCTAGCCCAGTGATGGGTATTAAGGAGGGCACGTATTGCACGGAGCACTGGGTATTGCACGAAAAAGTTTGATTTTAAAAAATTAAAAGCACATGCAAGATCAAGCATTTGTGGTCTCAGCAGATGCTGCACTGTTAGGAACAAGGGCACCTTGTATTCATGAGAAATGGGTGGTTGAGTGGTAGTAAAGAAAAATAACTTCTCTGGGACATTTATGTGAGATAAGGAGGCAAGAAAGAATTTCTAGAACCCAGAGACTGAGCATCATTCATAGATACCCAGAGAGGTCCAGGAGGTAATTCTGGGGGGAAGGCAACTACAAAGATTTATGGAGTAAAGATTTTTTACACAAAAGATTTTGTGTAAAGTGCTCCTCTCAACAATGGAAATAATAAGACTCTGTCTTTATGTAGCTCCCAAGCAAGGAGGGAAAGAGATTGTGTGTGTGTGTGTGTGTGTGTGTGTGTGTGTGTGTGTGTGTGTATAAAAAGCAACATCATTTATCTGGGTTAACCCATGTCTTTCATCAAAAAGATCCTACCTTATCTAGCAACAGTGGAGGAAGAACTATTAATTGTAACACCATTTACAAGACACATGTGAGTCAGAAGTCATTAGGTAACAAATAGTTCTGGCCACCACAGTATCATTAGGCCCTCTGCATAGTTAACCGCATGAAACCATCTATAATGTGTAATAATGGATACAAATTCATCTCAGGCAAGTGACCAGACAGGCTCTCGTGCAGTAAATGAATTTAACTGGCAGCCAGCGTGGGTTTAAAAGACCGTTTAGATTCCAAGTTTGAAAGAACTGAAAAGAAGATGATTCAGCATCAATTTCTTACAGAGGTTAGAGGTTGGAGGTTGGAAATTACAATCCAGTGAGAAGGGCCTGACACCACCCAAGCTGCTGGGGTGTAGAAGGACATTCAGATGGTGGGTAAGAGTGAGAAATCAGTGTGCACTCCAGGGACAAGAGGGCCTAGCAGAAATCCCGGGGGAGAGATGCCTGTGTGCACCTGCACACACGCACACCACACGGATGCAGGTAATATAACAACATAAACTGGAATAGATTTTCCACGGGCTTCAATATAAAACTTGATATAACACTGATGCAAGATCTCGACATCAAAGATCAAATGCGGGCCAGAGAAGCAATAGGCACTGCAGGACTCAAAGAGGAGGTTTTCAGTTAAATAGGAAACATCTGCTGCAAGAAATGACAAATTGATTGTCCAAAGCTGGTACCTCCAAGTTATGGGGGATTCGGTTTTCGGCCCAACTTCTGCACTCCCTTCTCCCCACAAGCTGTTCTTTCTTTGTACCCCCACGGAACACTGGGTAGATGGTCACCTCACTTCCTCTCCTCACCCAACATGCCTTCCCGTCTATAGTTTTGGACTGGATACATTCCCTTTTGTCAAGACCTAATTGCAAGTCAGTCTGTTCAGGGAAGCCCCATGGAATTACGGGGACCACACGTCTTCTGTTGCCTGTGAGCCCCTACTGGCATCTCTCCTTTCACAGCAGTGAGTGAACGGAAATCTCATCTCTTCAGCTGGACCACGTGGCAGCAAGAGCAGGAACAGGACCTTCTTTCTTTCTCTTCCAGGGGACTGAGACGATTATGTTCACCAGTGTACACCCAGCATCTAACACATCGCTAGCACCCTGACAGTTGTTCGGGGAATATCTACTCCCAAGCAAAGGAATAAGTGAACGTATAGGTTGACTTGAGTTTTGTATGGTGATCTATGATGTAGAAGACGAAGGTCAAGACAGACACTTCTGTGCTCCAAAGAGAATGTAAAGAGGAGTAGTAATTTCTGAAAACCATGCCACGGTGAACGGGAATCGATGGGTCTCCTGAAAGTAAAGGCTGAGCCCGGACAAGGAGTATGTGAGTTAGAATATGTTGCATGGAGATCACCTAACACGGACCCCACACGTAGCTTACATAGGAGGGACCTGGGGAGGCAAGTGCAGGAAAGTAAGACCAGTGGAGAGGCTGTGGGCACAGGTCAGTAAGACAAGGACGTCTGGTGCGTGCGGACCTGTGCACGCGCGCGTGCTGACATGCGTTTGTACACGTGTGTGCTGCGTGATCCGGGAACGCCAGAAGGTGTACCAGAGGCACTTGGGAATGCAGGAGAGTATGTTACAGGACAAGTACAGGAGAGAAAACAAAGATGCTTGTATAAACAAACAAGAACACTGATTTCAGATCAAAACAAACATGGCTACAAAGTAATTCCCTTAGTGAACAGACTTGTAAACTTGCATCCTAGATGCAACACCTTACTTGAGGAAAGCCTTGCAAAATGTGTAAGCCCACACCAGGGGTCAGGGAATCACATATGGGGGCTCACTTATAGGGACAATGCAGAGAATAAAAATGCCACTGGATTTTCCCAATATGTTAAGTGGACGGAGAACACCCTTGTAGTGAATACATACAGATACAACATCATGGAAAATTTTGAAAATACATAAAGTTTGAAATAAGGGAAATCTCTAGATGCCAGAAATGAAGATAAAATTTATCATGAGAATATCAAGTTCCAGCCTAACCCTGGGCAGCTAATGGGGGTGTGAGGCTTGAATACAGGCTTACAGTTGGGGTGTGAGGCTTTAATGCCCTCAAGGGGGCAGGGCAGGTACCTGGGGCCTCAATGGGGCCATGAGTTGAAACCGCAGACCGCTTAAAAAATCCAGTACCCACAGGGGTGCCTGGGTGGTGCAGTCAGTTAAGCGTCTGACTCTTGGTTTGGGCTCAGATCATGCTCTCAGGGTCACGGGATCGAGCCGCATGTCAGGCTCCCTGCTCAGCATGGTGTTAGCTTAAGATTCTCCCTCTGCCCCCCACCCCCGCTCTCTCTCTTTTTGTCTCTCTCAAATAAATAAATCTTAAAAAAAAAAGCCAGGACCCACATATGAATTAACCTTCCTTTAAAATGGAACTGGGCACATGGGTGGCTCACTCAATGTCCGACTCTTGATTTCAGCTCAGGTCATGATCTTAGGGTTGCGGGATTGAGCCTGGTGTTGGGCTCTGTGCTGGGTGTGGAGCCTGCTTGAGATTCTCTCTCTCTCCCTCTGCCTCTTCCCACTCCCCACTCCCCCCCAGAAAAAAGAAAAGAAAAGAAGAAGATAAAATGGGACTAGAAAATTCTCCCATCATTGAATACAGGCAATACAGTTTTCTGTCAAGCCAGGGTTCTGGGTGGGGTGCATGGGATTGAGGATTTTCCTAGGAGAATTTGGAACCAAAAGCCATTGCCCTTTGCATATACGGAGTCTATATTTGCACCATCTGGTTGTCAGGGAACTTCCAGGGAGAAATTAACATAAACACAGTCAAGTTAAAATCCTGCAGCACCAGCAAAGTCACATACAAACCACTTCACAGGGTCACCTTGGTGAGGAAGACCACGCAGTCAAACTACACCCCCTTAGGAAGAGCTTGTGATACAAAATAATCAATCATAAAAAAAAAAACCACCCTGAAGGTGAGCAGAGTAAATGAAAGAACCTGCACCCTCTGCTCAAAAAGTTTTTAAAGAACCAAACAGTATTTCTAGATTTTACAAAACATATATCCGTGGAAATAAAAACTTAATGGGACCATTATGCAACAGATTAAACATAATTGAAAGGAAATTAATGAACTGGAATGTAGATTAGAGCAGAGCATGCACAATATAGCTCTGAGAGATAATTAGATAGAAATACACATTACAGGTTACATAAGATAAAATAAAGCCCAATACACACAGAAGCCATTCTAGAAGGAAAGAACGCAAGAAGGTGTTTTCTCTGAATGAAGAGAATCTGGTACGGATTTGTTTAGACTTAGAACATAAAGTAGTGCAACCAGTCAGGGCAGTATAAATAAAAATGAGTTCCTACATGTATAAATAACAGTGAAAATTCAAGACCTAAATAAAAGTGATCGGGGGAAAGAAAAGGATTTTCTACATAAGGACAGAAGTTAGACTGTATGCAGAATTATATGCTCAGCAATGAGGCTAGAAGGAAAGGGATTAGCATGTGCAAAAAGGGAAGGCAAAACCACCTAGAATTCTAGCTAAAGTCTTATCTGTATGATAGCCGCGCAAACAACTGACCCAGTAAATCCGTCACAGACGTGCACCGAGATGTCGGCCAGAGGGGCTGGAACCCAGGAAAGAGTGCGAGGCAGCCGCCCACGGTGAGCAGAGACAGGGCGGAACGCAGGCGGTGTAAAGTGATAATGATTATTAGGCCTAACTGGAGGGGGTTAAGGAAGATGGAATGGAAATACCGGAAATTAGCACAGGAAACGAGTGCAGGATGATCAGAGAGAAAGAATAGCCACAGAGCACACTGGATCAATCCTTAAAAATTTAATAAAGGGAACAAGAAAAGCAAAAAGCATGGTATGCAGGAAAAACAAAACATTATTTTAGAACAGTCAACACTTACCAGGAATCGTAAAAATCAAGCTAGTGAACAGAACTCTACTTCGATGCTTAGAAACTCATCACTGTTATGAAACTTGACCAAGCAGGGGGCCTATGGACTCTCCAGTGTGTGCTGATGTTGTATCTCAGAGTCCCTTCCCTGCGTGGTGATGAATTAGGAACTGATGACAAAAAGCCACAGGTAAAAGCAAGCCTGAATTTGGAAATGAAATATACATGAGTAACAAATTATAACGTAAACTATGAAATATTTATTTTTTTAAAGATTTTATTTATTTGACAGAGAGAGGAGAGCACAGGTGGGGGCGTGGCAGAGGGAGAGGGAGAAGCAGGCTCCCCGCTGAGCCAGGAGCCCAACATGGGGCTTGATCCTAGGACCCTGGGACCACGACCTGAGCGGAAGGCAGTCACCTAACCAAATGAGCCACCCAGGTGACCCCCAAAATGAAATATTTAGAATTGAATGACAATCCAACACTCCATCTTGAGATCTGTGGATGCAGCTAAAATAACCAAGGGAGATCCATACCCATTCCCTCAGAAAAGACTAAAATTAGTTCTAAGATCGCATCTCAAAGATTTAAAAATAGAGTAGATGCAAAGATAGTGGAAAGGAAGCAGTACAAAAGAGTAGAAATTAAGGAGAGAGAAACCAAAAATGAAAGGAAAAAAAACCAAAGTATAGGTCTCTAAACACAATGCAAACATGAAAAGTTATATCAAAATCAATCAAAATCAAAACAGAAAAGAGACAAACAATATTAGGAATGAAACATGAGATATAACTACTTTAGAAAAATATCAGACGAAAAGAGATGAATAACTTCATAATGATTTTGAAAATTCAGATATAATTGATGATTTTCTAAACAAATATTGGAATTGACTAAGGAAAATTCTTAAATAGAACTGTAATCATCAAAGGAACTGAAGCCAATAGTTTAAAAGGAATTAATGAACCACAACAGTATCAAGACCCAAAGGAATCAAGCCCTGGTGGAATAAATACCCTCTTGCTAATATAACTAACGAAAAAGAAAAAGAAAGCCTCCCAAAACATAACCAGCAAAGAGTATTTCAAAAATACTTAATATCTAAATAAGGTATCTTGGGAATGCAATGACATTCGTTTAACGTTGGGAATTTTATTTAGTAACAGATTAAAAAGAAAAAATATAATCTTTTTATGTATAGAATCATAAATCCTCTGAAAATCCAACACTGATTTATAATTCAAAAATAAAGAAATTAAGACTAGGACTAGACGTGGTATTTATTAATCTTCTAGGCAGCAGCTACCAAAGCACACAGAAAATCACACTGATGAAGAAAACAGAAATACTCCCCTCATGTAAGGAAGAGGACTAGAGATCATACTCTCATGGTTTCTCGACTACCACTGGGCTGGAAGTACTAGTTGGTGCAGGAAGGCAAAAAGCAAAGGAACAACAAACAAAGAAAATGGGTAAGTCAAAGAAGAAACAAAGTTGTCATTGTTTGCAAGAGAATCCATCAAATTGAACTTAAAAATGACATTGGTAACACTCTTAATTAAAAGATTCACCTTAAAGAGTTATTAGCATTTCTATTCACTGATAACAGTCTATGTAAAGTGTGAGTAAAAAGAAAGAAGTTACACTCTTTAAAAATCATATACAAATAATTATTCTAAAATATGTAAGACATTTATGGTGAATATTATAGAATTGTACTGGAAGACCTAAGACCTACCTATGTTTTATACGCTACTGCAGGACAGAGTAATTCAATTTTATAAGTTATCAATTCTCTACAAATAATTCGATATGATTTTAATAAACATACCAATAGGGATTTTAATGGAATTTGAAAGCTGATTCTTTTTTTTTTTTTAAGATTTTATTTATTTGTCAGAGAGAGAGAGAGAGAGAAAGAGCACAAGCAGGGGAGTGGCAGGCAGAGGGAGAAGCAGGCTCTCCGCCGAGCAGGGAGCCCGATGTGGGACTCGATCCCAGGACCCTGGGATCATGACCTGAGCCGAAGGCAGACGCTTAACCGACTGAGCCACCCAGGCGTCCCTGAAAGCTGATTCTTGATATGACAAAGAGAAGTGAAGACAAATACAAGCCATCATACACAGCATTGGTCAGTGACGATTACTGCAGTAAAAACTACCAGGAAATGATGGAACAATTTAATGAATCATGATAAAAAATGGACTCTTCATGTAGGAGAAACATAAAGTTAGAGCATTTCCTAACAATATAAACAAGACACATTTGTAGAAGATTGCACACATAAACAAAATTTTACCTTTTAGAAGGAGGATACCTGGGGATGTTTAATTTTAAAATAAATTTTTAAGTTGAAGAATAACACCTCCAGAGAAAGCGCACAAATCATGTATACAGTTCAGTGAATGTTTGCAGTGAACCCACTCGGTGTAATGAGCATAAAAATTGAGAAACAGACCTTTCCTAGACACGATGAAACCCTGATTCACCTTTCACCCATTCCAATCCAACCCCAAGATAGCCATTCCTCTCCTGATTTTTACCCCCACAGATCAGTTTGTGGGTTTTTTTAACTTTGCAAAAATGAAATCATGACAGTATTCTTTTGTGTCTGACTTCTCTTCTCTAACATTATTTTTATGAGCAAAGATGAAAAAATAAAATAAAAGCAGACCAGAGCATTCAGAACTCCATTAGAATACATATGGTCTAACATACATGTAAGTGTCATCCCAGAAAGACAGGATGGGAGAAATAGGAGAAGAGGGGAAGGTGAATGAACCACAACTGACATCGATCCATAAAGCCCACAGAACCCCAAGCAGGCTAAATATGAAGATAATTACCTGTGTGCCCCTCATGTGCAACCTGCCAAAAACCAAAGATAATGATAGTCTTCAATGTGGCCAAAGCAAAAAGAAACATGCACATAGAGGAACAAGATAGGAATGGAAGAGAGTTCTCAGAAACTGAGCAATCCAGAAAACTGAAGTGCTAGAAGTCCCAAAAGAAAAGAGAAATCTATCAACCTGGAGATTCTTTATTCAGCAAAAAATATTTTTTTTAAGAAAATGAAAGCAATATAAAGACTTTTTCAGATAAACTAAAGCTGAGGGAATTCACAGCATTACAGTGTTAAAAGAAGTTTATTTGGGCAGAAAAAAAATGATGCCAGAGGAAACTTGTATCTATAAAAAAGATTAAGAATTAATAAAAAAAGGTGGGTAAACCTAAAGCAATTTTTTCTTGATCATTTTGGAAAGTACTTGATCTTTAAGCTGAAAATACTAATGCATTGTAGAGTTTATAACATGTACAAATCAAATGTGTGGCAAAATACTGGAAAGGTTGTTATAACAGAAACGAAAGGACACTGTTGTAAAGTAGAAACACTGCAGGTAAAGTGATGTCATGTCAACTGGAGATAAGCCTGATAAGGGGGAGATGCTCGTGGCAAACCTTAGAGCAGCCATGAAAAAGTGGGACAAAGTGTTTTTAGCTAAAAACCCAAAAATGGAGGGGAAAAATGGGAAAATAACCTCAAGTAACCCAAAGCGGACAGGAAAAATTGAGCCAAAAATCAGACAAGATGTGAAACAAATAAAGACACACCACGAAACCGAAAAACCAAATAGTAAGATGGTAGATTTCAACCAAGACATGTGGATGATTGCATCACACTCCGTGGTCCACATGAGGGGTCCACACATATTTTCTCTAAAGGGACAAGTAACAAATGCTTTAGGCTTTGTAGGCCATGCAGTCTCGGTCAAAACTACTTCCCGTCATGCAAAAAGGCCTTCGAGGATACAAAAACAAATGTCCATGGCTGTTTACCAGTAAAGCTTTATTTACAACAACAGGCAGTGATCCTTTGTCTAAACATTCCGTTTAAAAGGCAGAGACTGTCAAATTGCAAGCAAAGAAACAAACAAACAAAAAAGCGAAAAGGTAAGACCTAACTATATGTTATCTATAAAAAATACACTTTACATATAAAGGCATGGAGAGGTTAGACATGAAAAAAGCAAGTGGCCCTGAGACTGTTTGGAAAGAAAACGGCTGACCCCGCGGAGAGGAGCAGGGCTGGAGCGGCCGCAGAGGAGGGCAGCTCTGGCTGAGCGGGAGGGACTGAGGGGAGGCCCGTCCCGTGTGCGTGCGCCCTGATGCAGAAGGTCCCAGCTGAAGGAGAGCTGGCGGGAGAGGTGTTCACTTAACCACCTGAGCCACAGTTTTTCTCTCTTTTTTAAATAGCCTTATTCTGTTTTCTCGAGCACTTTAAGATTCATAGCAGAACTGAGTGTGAGGGACGGAGCGTTCCCGGGTACCGCCTGCCCGGACACATGCTCAGCAGCCCCCAGCAGCATGGTGCGTTTGTGCAATCGATGAGCCAACACTGACGTGCCGTCATTATCCAGAGTCCTCAGCTGCCCTAGGGTCACTCTTGGTGGTGTACCTTCTGTGGGCTTGGATAAATGTATGGTGTCACGGATCTATCACTATGGATCATAGGGGGTGATTTCACTCTGTGCCCCACCCCCTTCACCCCTCCCCCCCAACCTCTGACAACCACTGGCCCTTTCACTGTCCCCACAGTACTGCCCTTTCCAGAATGTCACAGAGCTGGGATCACATAGACTGTAGTCTTTTCACACTGGCTCCTTTGTCTGAGAGCTACACATCTAAGCCTCCTCCATGTCGCTTCATGGCTTGAAAGCTCATGTCTTTTTAGGGCTCAATAGTATTCCATTATCGAGACGAATTCACACTTTCTTCCCATATAAAATGAGAATAATATCTTCACCCTTGTCAACTTCATGGGTATTTTGTGAAATAAAGGAGGTTAACAATACGAGAGCACTTTGTAACTTCAGAAAGAACGGCGTTCTTAGGCCCGTGGGACTGCCACGCATATGCATCATGGGGCCTTCCCTTGCCCTGGATTTCACACTACAGAGAGCAGAGTTCCCCGCCAGGGCACCACTAGGTGCTTTGCTTGACTTCAGTCACTCCCGTTTGCAAGGACACACTGCTCTATAAAGACGCGGTCAGCAAAATCAACACTGTGCACACCCACGGTGCTTGCCATCACCTCCCCCTGCAGAGGCCCAAACCTACCGCCGCAGCGCCCCTCCAGAGGTCAGCGGTGAACTGTTCCCACAGCATCTACACCCCTGAGCTCCTTTATTCCAGGGTCCATGGTAAGGCTAATCATTAGCAGTAAGGTGGTGGTTTCATGGTGCGGTTCCTAATGATTGATAGGTCAAGCAGTGCTTTATAAAATTAAGATTAAAAAACGACATGATGCACTAGAAGCAATAAAGGCCCTACAGAGTTCTCTGAGCATCCTTGCTCCCTTAAAGATGTGTGCACACCGTGCTGGGTGTGTTCTCAGAGACAGTGTGGCTGTGTGGAACTCCAGAACCTAAGAAAGCCAGCGGCACATTTGACCTGCCAACAGGGTCCTTCCCTGAGTTACAAACAGGGACTTGGCAAGACTCTACTGGAACTGTGTTTGACTGCATCCAGGGTCTCTGTCCTCAGAGTCTCTACAGTCGATTCACAAAGCTGTTAATTTCGTGCACTAGTGCTGTGACAGACGTCCCTGATATCAGGGACACGGACGTTACCGTCTGACTGGGGGCCCAGCTGAGACCAGGTGAGGATGTGGGAGCCCACGCTACTGTGTGCAGGATCTGCGCCATGGCTAGAGGAGGTGTGAGCTCGTAATACCCACTGAAAAAACATTTGATCTGCATGGCTCACATCCAGAAGTTCCATGTCAGAGTGTTTCAACCAGGACATTTATTTTTTTCCCTTAGAAGGATTTTGCTTTATGGAACGTTGATTGAGTTAGGTCTCTTGGTGTAAGATTCAGGACTTGAAACTTCAGTGTATTTAGGAAATGCAGAGTCACAGTCTCACATATTTACAGACAACATCGGCCTGTCATTTAGTCCTGATTTTGGTAAACAAATATCTCACTGTTTTAATAGAAGCCTAAATGAAAGATAATCACCAAATGTTCTATTTTTTTCTTAACTCTGGGTTATGAATTAAATCTGTGTCCTTCATCCCCCTCCAAATAAAGGTAGGCTGGAGGCCTAACCTAACTCCCAGTGCTTCACAATGTGACTTTATTTGGAGACAAGGACCTTACAGACGTAATCAAGTTGAGGTCTTTAGGGTGGCCTTAACACCACGTGACTGGTGTCCTTATAAAAGGGAGAAATTCGGACACAGAAATTTGGGATGCAGAGAGGTCACCATGTGTAGATGAAGGCACAGATCAGGGTGATGCTTCTAGAAGCCAAAAAATACCAGCGTGCCAGCAAAGCTCAGAAACCAGGAAGAGGCCCGGAAAGATCCTTCGTCGCGGCCGCACAGGGCTGGCCCCTTGACCTTGGCCCACCAGCCTCCTGAGCTGGGAGACCACACCCAGCCCGTGGGGGCCTCGGGAGCAGTCCTAGCACACGCTAGCATTGTGCGGGCCTAAGTCCCAGGCAGGAGCCGTGAGGCCGGGGCAGCCTGCTTCTGCCGTGTCCCACTGCGACTGCACCGCTCCATGCCTCCCGCGGGCCACGTTCCCGCCCCACGGCCCTTCCACAGACTCTTCCCTCTGCCTCGAGGTCCCGAGGGGCGCAGGCTGCCTCTTCACTACTTCTAGCATTTAACGGTAGTGACCAGTTCCCTCAATAACCAGCTTGTGGAGGCATTAGCCAGTGAGTAGCTAAAAACTTCACAGATATTTTGTCAGCCTTGTTTTCTTCTTCATGTTTTAAATTATCCTAAAATGAAGCAAGTGCACCAATACCAATAATCTGTGTTTCCAAAATCTGAAGAAATAAATTTCATCTTAAATCAAGCCGGATGCTGTTATTTTCCTGAAGTGGTTCGGAGGAGCCTCGCGTGTTGGTGCGGCCTCACCGATTGGCTTCCTGCGCTGTCTTTACAAAGTGGTCGGTACTCAGCGCCAGTGCTCCCTCCTCGACATTCTCCACGAGGCACGGCTGGTCTGTCTCCTCCCCTCTCCCTTCAAGGCCTGCTCAATATCTACTTTCCTTCTAGGACTTTCTCCCAAATGAATCCACATCATGCCAGGCCTTCCCCTGCTTTCCGTTTCCCTAATGCCTTCGTACACAGCGGGTATAGAGACGCTGTGGACACCCTTCAGGGTTTTCTCAAAGCTGTGCTTTGCCATCGCAATGGTGGCAACCCCACGGATGATGTCCCCCCACCAGCCGGGTGCGGGCTCCCGCACGTGGGAGTTAGCGCCTCTCCTCCTCCGCTCCGGGGAGCGCCGGGCGCAGCACTCGGCACCTACGAGATACTCAAGGCAGTTTTCACGACAGCACGGAGGAAAAATGGACCAGTTTCACTTCAGTGGTTTTTGTAATTTGGGTCAAACACCCTCTTCCTTTCTGTGACTATGATGAATACCTGATCCTGAGAAAAGTAAGTCCGTATCGTTCTAAATGTGAGATAATGGTTTTTATATACAAAGAAAGATGTTCCAAAGTGCAAACTCCACTCGGATGTCAGAACGTTTTAGGCATCATAGGGAAGAGAACCCCGTGGGCCCTCCTTGCCTCTGCCACCTTGCTTCCCCTCCTCGAGCGTGTGCCCTGCAGCCACACACCTCCCGGGGACAACACAGAGCGTTCTTCGCATCTAATGACTAGTGCTGTTCTCTGGCTCCTCAGCAATGTTATGGAAAGTGCCACCTGGTAGAGTTTTTTTTTTAAGCTCACTATCATAGTGGAAAAGAGTATCTTTAACCAGCGCCACAGCTATTATGGGGGAGGGTCTTTAGGAAATGACTGAATTTGCTCCCTTTCCGGGAGAGTTACAGCAATGGCAGGTGCAGGGGGACGCCTGGGTTTGGCCCAGAACCGTTTCCCTATATAGCACAGCTGGGTCTGGGGATGCCATGAAGGAAGCGATAGGACAACAGGTGACAGGGTGGCGTCCAGGGGAAGGAAGCACAGAGAGAGCCAAGATGAGGGGGGTGGGCGCATCCAGGAGAGGGGAAAGCTAGGGAGGCGGAAGGGAACCCTTCCTTTGTTTCTGTTTTGGTAACATTCCAAATTACATGGCTATTTTTAAATTCATTAACATCAGATAAAGACTTGACCATCAATATCACAAGAAGTCAACTGTACAATTGGGGGATGAGAAACCACAAAGTCAACCAGACTATGAATACAATGCCCTTCCAAGCATGTCCTGCCCTCCACGTGGGTGTGGGAGCCCAGTCTCAGTCATCGATGGGGGTCTGAGTCTCTATTCATGTTGCCCAGCCAGAGACTGGGGAGAGACTGTTGTCCACGCAGAGTCTTGACCTGGTCTAGGTCAGCTGTCGAAACCCACCTGGAATCCACAGAGCCATTTCATCCAATTTCAATGGTCTGAAGCTTGCCGTGGAGAGTTTCCTCTATGCTCAGTACTGTGGGAGGTGCTCCGGGCAGGGAGAAGGGGTTAGCCAAGACAAGAAATTCTATTTCTCTAGGATACTTGAAATGGGGAATCAGATATGTACATCAAGACAGTTAACTAAAAGTACAAGGGTGGGTATGAGTACATGACAAAGAAATCAGAGGCAGCAAACACAACAGGAATTCAATGTCACAAACAGCTTCTCACCGTAGGCCATAAATGGCCCAGGATGAGAAGGACAATTATTGCTGCCTAAGGGGAAACTGACTGACTTTTCCTCATTCATTCATTCTTCACTCATTCATTCTTTACTTAGCCTACACAGTGGGGCAAGACACCAAGGAACAACACCGAAGATGTATGCCTACCTTCCAGAAGCCTGAATCTAGCAAGGGATATTGGGAGGGACACACACACACACACACACACACACACACACACATCTGCCATGTGGTTCTGGAAACAGCGTTAATAGCTGTGCATATTACAGAATGGCTGAGCTCGAGTGGAATGCTTTCACATGCATAATTTATACTCAGGTGTCCCTTCTGATGCATGAGTCTCCCCAGCCATAAGCATCACCTAGACTAGGAAACCCATAGCAATTGTGCACCTCCTGGAGCAAGCCTTTGGTCAAACAGAGAATCAGAACCCAGCAGAACCCACTGCCTTGGAAGGTTGGGGGGGTAGGGCACCATTTCTGCATTCTCCCCCCAGGCACCTGAATAAATGGCACTTGTTCTCATCGAGACTTCCTCCTGGTTCTTCTGCCCACGGGGAAGCTGCTTTAAAAGCGCAGATCACCCATACCGTATAACTAGGGTGTTATTAACTACTAAATTGTTCCAGCACGGGGTGTAGTTGTGAACGATGCTGCCTAACTCACTACCTGAGTCATTTGTGTGCAGGACCCAGGTCCCCGATTAAACAGCAGGAGGGCTGCTTTTCCTCTGAGCTCCCCATGCCTGCCCCAGTGCCTGGAACAGAGTGACACACACTGAGGGTGCTCAGGTTCCGGTTGGTCAAATCCTTGGGTGCAGCCAGGAGCACCCCTTGGCTCCACAGTTGGCATAAAGGCTGGGGCCTAGAGGCAAAAGCCTGCTCTCCTGGACACAGGGTCTGTGTTTTGTTTTCTATTTACACATCAGTGGCACTCAGGGTCCCAGAGAGGATGCATAATTTTCTTTAAAGTACATGCCCCATGATTCTGAACAAACAGCCTGCTAGAGCGGACAATCACTGGTCCAACGTCTAAGTGAGATCAATTCATAATCTGAACAGCACTGCCAACGAGCACAGTCGAATTTAATAGCAAGATCCCACGTATCTGGCTTTTCAAAGATTCGTAGGAAAGAAATTATGCCCTGTGATCACAGGAAGGTAGCGTTCACGCACCAAGAATTATTAACAAACAAAAGGCATTCAGTCAAGATTTGTGCAGTTCTGCTTTCTTCCTGCCAATTAAATCAGAATGTAGCAGGACTGGAGCTATTGATATCTGATCCTCCCAGAGTGTGGTAAACTACGCGTGTGCCTGACATGAATGCAGCCACTGGCACGGGAGTGATTAACCTGTCAGGTGCCCCCACCCTGCATCACACCCCGCCGACAGGCTAACCAAGGGGACCAGCGCAGCTCATCGCGTTAGCTGTCCCCTCCCAGGCGGGCTCAGTCCGCACTCGGTGGGCCTCTCCCAGTGCAGCTGTACGCTGGAGCCTGAGGAACATCTACGCGGTGAGAGACGCGTGTTTCTTCCCCTACCTCAGTGCCGTCTGGTCAGCCTGCCAAAGGGGACGTTGACCAGGAAACTAGGAACCCCCCAGACCCCAATGTGAGTGACTCCCCTCCTATTTGCCCACTTCGTGAAGCCATCCATGTTCTGGGTGGTTTGTGGGCGTACAGATCAGCTAGGGGAGGGCAGGTATGCGCCTCAGCATGTGTCTGTTTAAAGGGGAAGTGCTCAAGCATCACCCAGGACGCTCTACCTGGAATGTGTGCCCTGCAGCCACACACCTCCCGGTCCCTCCCAGGGCCTGCGCACTGGCCGCAGCTGTCCTGAACGCCCCTCCTCAGACCCCCACTGCCACGTCCTCTGGTCTCGGCCTCTACGTGGTTTCCTCAAGCCCCACCGTGCCCTCCTCCCTTGGGGAGCCTACCTTCGTGCCCTGACCTGCACACTGCATTTTCCTCTCCAGCTCTTATCCCCAACCTGGCATGTTGTAAATATATCCATTTATTCATGGTCTCTTCCCAGTAGAATGTGAGATCCACAGGAGTAGCGACTTGGTCTGTTTTGTTCACTGCTGTATTCTGAGTGCCTGATATGTATTGCAGACTTAATGAAGACTCGTTCAGTAAACAAATGGGTACTGATAAGGATCCCAAGTAGATCAAATGGGCTATTTTTTCATGCTGTTTTTGGTAACCTGTGTTAAACCAATCTTTTTTCTCTTTCTCCTTCCATTCTCCTCCTGCTCCAAGCCACAACAAGCCATGGTTTTAAACGGAACAGACACGCTGGAGGTTCTTGGGGCGCCACGCTATGATTGCTGTTTGGGGGGCACCACTGACTGTGGCCGTCCTCCGGTGGGACCGCTGACAGGGCTCCTCAGATCTAGAAGGTGAAGTAAAGAGCAGATCCTGTTCTCAGGCCAGTGAGTCCGTCTGCAGGAGGTACTCAGGGGCCCCAGAGCCTGGTACCTCCCAGAACGAGAGCTGAAATCTGTCCCTCCCTGCCAGAATGTCAGTCTTTCTTTGCATAAAGTCAACACCATTTGTGACCTTAACCAGACTGTCCAGTGCCAGCAAAGAGAGCCCACGTGCTCATGCAACTCACTGCAGACCCACTCTGTGGCTCAGGACACCGAAGGCTGGCTAGCCTTCCTCAAACCAGAATTGGACCCCCAGGCTCCCACCCTTTGGAATCTGTTCATTGCAGCACCCTGCCTTTTCCCCTAAAGAAGCCCAGCCTGGGCCTGCAGCTGGCGATGGACCTGGGCCGCTGGGGCCTCCTCTGCAGGCAGTGGAAATGCTGCTGAAACAGTGTGGCCCCCAGCCTGACCTCACAGCATGGCTTGCAGCAGGTAGCAGGGCAGGCAAGCTGACCAGCACACACCCTCCATGGCCCATCGTTTATCTGTCCCCTTCCAGAGGGTCCGTTGTTTCCGACTCTCTTCCCAAAGAGTGGCCACCAAGAAACAGTGATGGGAGTCCTCTGATGTGATCCTCATTGCCACCGCCATGATCTTGGCTGTTGGTGTCCTCACAATTATCAGAGTCATTGCCTGCCATTGTCCCTATTACTGCTTTCTTCAGCACCACCGCCACCACACAATCACCACCACCATCACCGCCATCACCACCACCATCCTCACCACCATCATCATCACCACCGCCACCACCACCACCATCCTCACCACCACCATCATCCTCCTCACCACCACCATCACCATCACCACCACCACCATCATCATTGTCATGATCAACACGGTTGCTGTCACTACAGCTATACCCGAGATTCAACTCTTGGTCTTAATCCTAATCTCAAGCAGCAGCTCCTTCCCTAAACCAAATACCTTCCTGCAGTTTGAAAACTCCCCCGGGCATTTGTGACTGTGAATCAGCATCAGAGGGGAGACTGTGCCTGCCATGGCCTGGCTCCCCCTTGCCAGGGCTTTCTTGTGGTCTTTGCACCTCTGGACTATAAGCTCAACGCCAGCAAGTGCCGAGATGCCTCATGGAAGGCTCAACCAACCACCTATTAATCTTGCTTCTGAGTCTCAGCCTGTCTCTTTCACTGCTGCCCCCCAGCGCCCAGCACATTCCATGTGCACATTTCCTGGGTCATCAGTCCCACGGTTGTGGCCTAATGGGTGACACTGATCCTGGTGACCTTCCTCCTTGTGGAGGCCGTCATTACGGCCTGGGACAGAGCAGGTAGTCGATAAACACTTATTAGCAGAATGGATGTTTTGGTTTGAGTAAAAAAATAGAGTCGGCCTCATTAGTAAATGAAGGTCTATTTGCCAAGCTTGGCTCTTCCATTTCAAGTGAAAACATACCACGGGACATACAAATTTACAATAAATTTGAATGCCATGATACCGATAGGTTCTAAAAAGACACCAGAGAATGACGTTCAAGTTGGCATGAGATGTGAAAGCACAGAAAAAGGAAGCTCTGGAAAGTGACGAGGATGTCATTTTTGATCCATAGAAACAGAACTGAGCCTAGAATTCCCAGACTCCTGGTCTTTGGACTCTGTTCACCACAGGATGGTTTTGCTTCAAGCTGGCTTTGCTACATCTCCACTTTCTTGTACGAGGAATGGCTGGGGCCACTCCACTGGACCACGGTGACTGGTGTGCCAAACAAGTGACCATCCCAGCCTTCATTGCAGGACCACCTGCTCTGCTTTGCATGTCTTATTTGTATAAGTCAGTGATCCCTCAGAGCTAAAAGGCTGTTTTTCCCAATCGCTGGTGGGGGGTAACAGGAGGGGCAGCCGAAGAAAACATGACCTTCTTGGTCCTGTCTTCCTCCTCTGACCATTCCCACCCATGGTCATAAACCCCAAACCTCAGTTTATATAAGAGGATTAGATAGAAGGAGATTTCCATGAAAAAAGAAAATTCAATTATTAGTTTCCTGATTCTCTCAATTACGTCATTAATTCAGAAACTTGACAGGTGAACCAAGGGTGACCAAGATCTTACAAATCTGGACATTTATCCTAAAACACTTGTTCAGCTGTAAAACGAAACATTAAGGACACATGAGAGCTGTCTCCAAATATCTGAGGGTCCCTGAGTGACAGTGGAGAAAAATGTATAGTGTCTGGACTGTCTAATGTGGTAGCCAATAGATACTTGTGGCCATTTAAAATTAGCTTAATTATAATTATGTAAAATTAATGTTCATAGCAGCAATGTCCACAATAGCCAAACTGTGGAAGGAGCCGAGATGCCCTTCACCAGATGAATGGATAAAGAAGATCTGGTCCATCTATACAATGGAAGATTACTCAGCCACCAGAAAGGATGAATCCCCAACTTGTACATCAACGTGGATGGAACTGGAGGGGGTTATGCTGAGTGAAATAAGTCAAGCAGAGAAAGACAATTATCATATGGTTTCATTCACATGTGGAACATAAGGAATAGAGCAGAGGACCATAGGGGAAGGGAGGGAAAACTGAAGGGGGAGAAATCAGAGAGGGAGACGAACCATGAGAGACTCTGGACTCTGGGAACCAAACTGAGGGTTACAGAGGGGAGGGAATTGGGGGGAGGGGGTAACCGGGTGATGGGTATTAAGGAGGGCACGTGTGGTAATGAGCACTGGATGTTATTCACAACTAATGAATTGTTGAACACTACATCAAAAACTAATGATGTACTCTATGTTGGCTAACTGAGCATAATGAAAAAAATAAAATTAAAAACTGAATTCCTCAGTCACAGCTGCCACGTTTCAAGGGCTCCGTAGCCATGTGTGGACAGTGGCTACCACCTTGGACAGGGTAGACACAGCGCATTTCCATCACTGCACAAAATTCAGCAGACACGAAGTCCTAAGAGGCAAACTGAAATCGGTCTATCGGAGAACTTTGTACAAATCACAACTGTCCAGCTTTGGGAGAGGGTGGTGTGCAAGCAAAGAACTTTGTAATGAAAGAACTAAGAACAGCCCTAAGTAATAAGAGGCGCGAACGTTCTCTCCCAGAGAAGTTGTGCCGTAAAGACTCAGATGCCTGTCACTGTCCCTCGAGTCTCAAAATTCTACGACCCTACTCAGCATGGACTATGTTCAGGACAGCACAGGAATAAATACACATTTGTGTTGAGGAAGGGACAGGCAGAAGCACCTGCTCAACATGCATCACCCAATACTCATAACCCAAGTAGGAGGACTGCTGGGACCCATTGGAATTCTTGAACAACATTCCACAAACAACAACAAGAGCTGGTGTCTACACCCCTTTGAACCCCACCAGCCAAGGAAAATTCAACAGAAATTAAACAAAAGTAACCCATGTGCCTAGGAACACACATACTCAGGTGACAGCTAAAGGAAAGATTTGGGCCAAGCGGTTCGCGGACAGAGTCTTGCACCTCTAGATTCTGTTTCCCGTTGGTAAAGGGCTTTGGGAGAACTGACCAGCCCATCGGGGTTTAACAAGCCTCCTGCTCACTCACGAGAATGTGTGTGTCCGCCAAGTTACCGGGTAACTGAGTGTGGGTAGGAGTCCATGTGACAATAAACAGGGGCGATTGATTACTAGCTGCAGACACAAAGATAAAGTCCTTATGATTATTTTAAAAGTACAATGAAAATTTGATTTCATTTGTAAAAATAGTTTTTAGGAATGTGCACATTATTAATATGGTGAGGCCCATGGAATTTGACCCCAAGAGGAAAGCTAGCTCTTTTATTTAGCTCAGCGTTGGTGAAACTTCTGGAGTCTGAGGCAGATAGTTAAGAATGACCTGCTAGACGGTGTCCTAGAACACACCACAAGCTAATGAGGATGGCAAGGATCGAGACAGCTAGTATACGGATCACCTCTCCTGTCACAGTGAGTGAGGGCGCTGGAGACCTAAGGCGGGTATTGTAATCGGAACGGACACCTCCTAAAACCAGCATCACATGCCCCGGGACGAATCAGGGGGGATCCAGGAGAACCAGTCTCCTCTCTGTGATTAGGAATTTGAGTTTCCACAGGAATTCCACTGCCCACTGTCGGCATCTTCTAGAGCAAGCCTCTTTGGCCAAGTGGGAGACCCCTCCCTCCTCCGTGGGACACTCCTGGGGCCAAGCAGTGATGGGGTGACTCGCGGAGCCTGGTGAGAGCGCGTCGTGTCTCCACCATACGCCAGCATCGAAGGCTGTACGGGCTCGTGCTCTGTGGTCCTGGACCTGGATCTCTCTGCAGCTGCTCTCCATTATCATTGGGGGGCGCAGATGTGGCTGGAAAATCACTGACCCAAGCCTGGACCCTGCTGCATTCACGTTCCGGCCGACGGATGAGAGCTGCCCGTGGCAGCAACTGTGTGTTTGCAAAGCTTGATGCCGTCTGCAATCCTGCCTCCTTGGATTCTGCTTCAAGCCTCTGGCCTGCTCCTCACACAGACGATGGGGACAGATCAGCCCCGCACATGCGCAAGCAGGCAGCCTCTGTCCTGTGTGCTGGCCACCAAGACGTGCCCACACAAAGGAGGATGGAGGAGACACACAGGTAGATGGAAAAGATAATCCCCCGGGCTCATACAATGATGATGTGGGCCTTGACTTTACCGCCAGTGAGTCACAGGACTTTGGGCAGCCAACCTCCCCTCTCCGGAATCACCTTCCTCATCTTCGAGTCTTAGGAAGGTCCATTTCAGCCCTGCGGTTCTGTGATGCCGTCGGCTGCGGGAATGAGGTGTGGGACTGGGATACACGGGTGGAGGAAGATCACCTTCAGAAGGGGGGTCGGCAGGCACAGGGGAGATCATCTGCGCGACGGTGCACCGCGGTTAGACTGAGGGAGGCGGCATCACCCCAAGGGCCCGCGGGGGACGCCTATGGGAAGGATTAGATGGGGAGTGGGGGCATCGGTCTCGGTAAGCGGTAACAGGAGTCCAGACGAAGGCAAGAGCAGTGGAAGTGGGGACAGACAGGGCCGCCCATCAGTCAATTCAGTTCGAGTGAGGAACCAGGCAGCCACGTAGCACGCGGGCCAGGCGAGATGGAGTGATCCACGGGAGAGACCACCTGGGTGTGGCGGGACGGGCTTCGGCACGTGACGTGTGCTCGCTGACCCTGAGGGCCGAATGCTGGTGTCTGCATGACAAAGAACCCGCCAGTCCTCACCCCCCTGCACCGCCTTTCGTGGCAGAATAAGGCTATGATGTAGCAGAAACTTAGAGAACTGTTCCCCATTTTTCCCTTTCTTGATCCTATGGCATTCATTGGTTCTTTCATTTATTCAACCAATATTTGCTGATCATGTACTATCTGCCAGGCATGGAGAGAAGAAGGGTGGGCCGTTCCTGCCCATGGGGAGCTGGTAGCTCAGGGACGGGAAGACCAGCATGTTAAGCAGTTTACTGAGTCCCATGTGATGCCCAGGGCATCGGGGAAGCCTCTGTAAAGAAGTTACATTCTCAACGGAAGAGACACCAGCTGCACAAGGTCGAGAAGGAGATCCAGATGGAGAGAACAGCATGCACGGTGGCTCGGGATTCAGGTAACCAAGAGTAACAGAAAACCCTGGGGCAGCGGCTTCGACAGGGCTGAGTCTTCCAGCACGCCGAGCCCGGAGGATGTGGCTGGCAGCATCAGCTTGATGGTGCCGTCCGGGGCCTGGGCTGCCTCTTGCTCTGCCACGGGTTTGGTCCACGCTTGTCCCACAGGCCTGGCGCCACGGCTTCGCTGAAGGCAGGGCTGTGGGGGAGGGAGGGCCACTCTGGCTCTCTCTCGAGACAGCCAAGCTTTCTCAGGCATCCCCACTGTGTCTCCAGCCCTGTGACACGGCGTCCCGCCACCATGTGAGCCGGGGAGGTGAGTGTCTGCTGGAGACGTGGTGAGAAAGGATGCCAGCAAGCAGGGAAAGGAACCGCAGCCTTTCTGAGAAAAGGCCTGCACCCCAGGGGTGGGTTCAACCACACTGTCCTCCCCTCGGTCACCCCTCAGCCCCCTGAGTTGCAGCACAAAGAATCAGCCCAGAGCACGTAGCCCGCCTTCCCCTGCTTCGTGCAAACCTCACCTCCAGCTTTCTCCTTGGCCCTGGCTGCTCCCGGTGACACGTGACAAAGGTCCTTCCCGTGTCCAGAACCTGGACTTCCCCCCCCCCCCCCCGCCAGACTTTGCTCAGGAGCCTTCTCCCATCTGGAGTGCCTCTTCCTCTGTCTGCTCTCTCCTCCTGCCCACGGCCGAAACCTCCGGCCTCCCGCAGAAGCAGAGCCCCACCACAAACACCCTTCCTTTGGGCTCCCGGCTCACAGGCCAGGCCGGGAGGCCCGCGTCACCCAGCCTGGGTGTTCGGTTCTTTGTGGGTCACCGTCTCGATGTCATCAGGGTTTCTGGAGACAGAGGGGCATGGTCCGCAAAGGCCTGTTGGCGTTCCAGCGTCACCGTTACGGACTCAGCCCCATCTTCCACAGCCTAACCTGGAGCTCTGCATTTCCACGAAGCAACAAGTAAGTTCTTGCAGCCAAATGCTCTAAGTGCCCGCACGGTGAAGGCAATAATTTTCCAAAGAAGCCTAAGATTTTCTCCATATCAGGTCATAAAAATACTCTCCTCTTTAAAGCTACTTTCCAAAGGTCACATGCTGTTTGTTGCCATTTATTTGACATCTAGAAAAGGCCAACCTGCAGGGACAGAAAATAGATCAGTGGCTGCCCAGGGGCTGGGGGTGGAGGAGGGCCTGACCTCAAAGAGGCAGCAGGAGGGGATTTTCTGGGGTGATGAACGGTTCCGCACCCTGACGGGTGCTGAGAGTTACACAAGCCTACACAGGCCTAAAACAGAGAACTGTACACCGAAAACAAAACAAAAAGAGCCCTGTAAACATTTAAAAAAAGAGAAAGAAAAATCCATTTTCTCATCATGTTATATATACTTCTACACTAAAATCAGAGAAGACATCTAAGATGGGCTGAGGACTATCATACGTATAAGTCACCAAAGGCAGCATTTCTGCGTGTATTCTGGGCTGAATAATTATAAAGATCAGCTGCAAAGCATTCTTAAATAGTCAAGACATTACCAGTCTCCTCAGGATGAAGGGCTTTAAAAGATACTTCACAGAACACAGGTCTTATGCGCTCGGCTGAACAAAAGTGCATTTAGGAGACTTAACTCACGGAAGCTGAAATCGCTGGCTGCCATGCCAGGCTTTGCGGACAAGGCGGGCAAATGTTCCACCCACAGGATGCTCATGGCCCGGACAAGGCTCGAGGGGTCAGGAGAGCCGTGTGCAGGGGGATGCAGTGCTCTCCCGGCTGTGACCCGAACCCATGCACAGGGCCTGTGACGGGGCGGCCAGGGCGCCAGGTTACATTCAAGGCCGTCAGGGAGGGGCTTCACCACGGGGTGGGGGCAGAAGGGCAGGGTTAAGAGCAGGTGCTTCCCAGAGAGGAGGACCCTGAGGCAGCCATAGCCCCGGACTGAGTGGGCAGCCTCCTCCAGCCCTGGTCTCCCAATCCGTAGAATGGGTGGACAGTGGGACCTGCCCCCAAGGTGCGGGACGACTGAGCAGTCAGCACCGTGCAGGGCACACAGGAGGGTTGTGTGCGGAGGGACGAAGCAGAGAGGGTGACCCGGGAGCTTTTATCTTAGTTGTGCGACTACTGATGTAGATGGAGAGAGAGAATTCTAGCTTTGTCCTGTTTTGAGATAGGGAAGATCTGAGTAAACACAGACACCTAACGCGTGGGGGCCGTGGAGATGGGTACAGGGGCCAGGGAGCCCGGAGGTCGGAAGCACAGCAGAGGGGCTGGAGAAAAGCACTGGGGGGGGGGGCCGGGCCAGAGAGGCAGAGGTGGGGATGCCCCTCTTCCTCCACCCACTGCGGTGGGGAGAACAACAGTGGCACATTCTATCCCCTTCTAGAAACCCAGTGGATCAGGTGAACGGAGCCACCACGAGAATCTTGTACACCTGTCTCTGTTCCCGTCCGTCCTCCCTTCCTCCATAGAAATGTGTGTCCAGCCGTGAACTGCTAACCAGCACAGGTTCTCCACAAACGCCCTTTGCTAGGCATCCCCTACACCTGCACGCACTCTACACCTCTGCTTCTCGAAGCAAGTACTTGATAAGACTGTCGTAACCGCGGCCACGAGCAGGGGTGACAGCACCTTTGGGAGGTGGCAGAACCCATCTGCAAATCTGCATTTGTTCACAGCAAGAAGACACAAAGCTGGCCGCTGTCCTTGAGGACGGCAAGGGGGTGGGGGACCAGAGCTCACCTCCCTGTTATCCCAGGGGGCAGCCCGGGGGCAGGAGACCTGATCCTGCCTGTTGGCAAAACGCCCCAGACACCCAGCCAAGACCCAGAAATGCTGGACAGAGCACGAGAAGGCAGGCAGTGGTGGCTTCCTAAGTCACCTTGGGACATTCTGGGGAGACAGGAGATTGTAAAACGAGGTGACACGTATGGCCAGGACACCAAACAAGCCCAACCACACTGCCGGGCGGCGCTCACCCTGCTGGAAGCCCTTCGGCAGCCCTGTCCTTGCTCGCCTCTCGTCCACTGGAGCCTGACTTTCCCTCCACCTGTTCCTGAGGTGGCTGGGCACGCAGAGCACGTAGAGCACGCAGGGGGAGAGAGGAGGCGGGCAGGGCTGGCAGGGGTGCGCAACCTCTCCACCGGTTCCTCCTCTTCCTGGGCTTGTCCGACCCCTCCCGGCTCCCCCACACGAACCTCTCTTCGTCTGATCTGCTCCCTGCCCCTTTCCTCCGCCACCTTCCCCCAAATGCCACGGCTGGCTCTGCACTAGCCCACGCCTTCTTCAGCTCATCTCCCCGACTGTATCCTCGGGGTTTATTTTGGAGGACACCTTGCCCTTGACCCCGTGATGTCAGCAGATGCCGGTTTGGTTGCTGTTCCTTCCTGTATCCCCAGGGTCACGTTGGTGGCTCGTCCCCACCCCTCTCCCTCCGTTGTGCGCTGGGAAATACTCAAGGTTTAGAAGCAGCTCCCCTGCTCTCTTGTGCTCCTAACCCTTCCTGGATTTTCACCCCACGACCCTCTTTCTTCAGGCGTTCAGAGCATGCACACTTACATATGCGGGAACGGACTGGCACCAGACACCTGTCTCCTCCTTTCCCATCTGCCCCTTTGCTGCTCACGGCACGCTGGCCCCACCACCTCACCCCTGTTGGGCTCCCTGGTGACCATCAGCAGAGGATGTGACTGATTCTTAAGTCAGGACAACTCAAAGGGCAGTCTACCAACAGCATCCCTTTGCCTGGCTTTTAAGAACACCCCGTGGTCTCAGACGGTGTCAAAACTCTTGGTTAATTCAGGGCAGGGCAATCAACTAGAATTGATTATGGTGACATTTGTAGATTAAACTAAGGGATGATTTCACGAACTCTTTCTTATTTCCTCATCCAAGAAATCATGTAATCAAAGCAAAGTGTCCACCCAACCTCCTCATGAACTTCTGTCCTTCCCTTTTCTTTCTTTTGATAATTATCTCTGGTAGCTGTTGTGGCAGCCAAAAAAAAAAAAAATTCAAAATTCTCAAAGCCCCAAATGAGTAGATTAGGTGGAATGCTCAATTATGGAATGATGCCTGGCTTGGGCTCCTTCCACTTCAAAGGATGACTATTTCCAGTTTATAATTTCTTAATTATATAACAGATTGCAGAGCTGCTGGAGAAATAACACTGCACAGTCCTCTCTGTTCCCCCCCACCTCTGGTGGAGATATCGACTATCCTTTCACACGCACAAGGCACACACACACACACACACACACACACACGGGAAAATCCTGCAGAGACAAGCCCTCTGATTTTACATTGGCGCCACCGTCCAGGAGAGGCAAGACACTGAAAGGCCCAGGGCAGCACCCAATTTAAGGCTCATTCAAGCAACTGATCACTTCTGCTCATTAATTTCTGCAGATTCAAAAATTGTGGTTATTAACTTGGCTGGAAGTCCCACCATAGCAGATGCATCAACAAAACCTGCCAAGCCTTGATGTTCATGTGTGTTGTTACCACATGACTGAGCAACCCTGAACACTTCCTCTCCCATTTTCAGGCTTTTTCCTACAGTAGCACTCAGGAGCAAAACCACCCAGTAAGAAATGAAAAGACTGCTAGAAAATTAAAACCTATTATTTAACAGAATACAAAATTACAAGGCACTTGCTCTATCATGCACAGAGCGTATCATCGGGTTTTTCAAATTATATGGCTTCCTTATTGTGGAAATACCAGGAAAAAATTGGGAACATAATAAACTCCTAAAAACTACATTCTGAAAAGCCTATCTGTTTTCATAAACATATAACTTCAGTTGCCTTTGAGAAAAGCAGAAGCATGTCCTGACCTGTTTCCAGAAGCGGGCTGTCTAATTTTACCACTGAACTAACACAGCCATATGTGCGGATATTGTTGGAAATACTCTGGACGGCATCTTCATGGAATATTCTGTTAAACCATTTTCCTTGATGGCAGTTGGAACCCAAGATCACAAATGGAACTGGTCCTAACTCACAATGATGAATTCCTTCCAGTTTGTAGTAACAGGAAAAAATGCTCCAACCACCAAGTAGAGATAATGATCTTTGGTGAAAGTCTCTGAGCCCTAATTGTTGTTCAGAAGGCCCTAGCAGCTCCGTCCTCATATTAATCAGCTTTGTGTCTCTGCATATAATTGCTGCTAACGAGCTCACCCACAATAATGGACTGCTAAATTGGAACTGAGGACCGAATCTTTCAGGAAGAATTTGAGTCATTTTTCCCCCTCACTACATTACAATGATGGCTGTTCATAATGGAAGCAATTAAGTATTCTCTAATACCTCACCATGTCACTCAGCAAACCTCATTTCCATGTACATTTCCTCATTTTTTTTATGACCAATGACACAAACTTCCCTCATTCATCTGGGTTACTCAGAGACCCCGCACGGGCCGGTGGCCTCCAGGAATGACCGCTGTTCTGTTACCGCCGCTCCCCTGGGGAAGTTGAGGCCGCCACCTGTCTCCCCAAAGCGGCTCAATGTCCGCCGCCTGAGCCTCTCCCTCGCCTCTCCGACCTGCCACGCCGCAGCGTCCCCTGAAACGCCTGCCTGTAGATTAAACTAAGGGTTCATAGCACGTGTGTCCTCCGTCTCTGCTGGGAGCACTGTCCCGTGTTCCCACAGCTGCGCCTGTCCTTCTACCACCTGTGCTCACATCCCCCGATCCCCGCAGACTTCCGACCCCCTTCCTCCTGCGGGCCCAGCCTGGCCTCACTTCCCTCCACCGTCCCGTGAGTCTCCACGGCTCCTCCAGAAAATCACGCCTTCCAAAACACTGTTTAACTCCCAATTTCACTCGCCTGCCAGACTTCCAGCCTCAGCTGGTACCATACACCGGACCCCAATGAGCCTGCTGATCCACCAGTGGCCGGATGGGCGGCTGGCTGGCTTTCCTGCCACCCGAAACTACCGGCTCCCTTCAAACCACACTCCCTCAGACCCCCCATGCCTCTGTCATCACCTTCAGCAAGTGACCTTGTCTCACAAGTTCCTGGGAAAACGAAGAGAATGCCTCCAAAGAAACTAGTGACCCTCCCACCACTCTGCCGAAGACGTCTCCAGTCATCTCCTCCTTCCTTCCTCCACCTCGCGGAGGGGCCCTTTCCCAGAAGCCGGACATTCCGGAGAGGGCACAGGGAGTTCAAAGGCCCTGGGGTCAGCAGGGGTGTGGCATGTTAGAGCCAGAGAGGGAAGGCTGCTACCCCAGGCAGAGCAGGTGGTGAAGGACACGCAGGCCCCAGGCCCCTGCAGACACAGGCATCCCACCGGGCGGTGCTGAAAGCCACGGGCCCAGGAGAAAACTGACCTGACCTTATTTCAGTCTGAAAGAGCATCTGCCACCTGTGGAGACCAGCCTGGACAGGGAGCTAGAGGAGAAGCAGAGAGACCAACGAGGAGGCTACGCCAGCAGCGGTCAGCTTGCCGTGCTGAGAGGGGACAGGCCTGCTGGCCTCACAACCACAGCACACAGGCCACCGGCCACGGCCGGTTACAGCCAATCGCGCTGCAGGCCCCGCCCTGCTTGCGGGGCTCCGGGCGGTCCTTCCACCCGTGGGGACGCAGAAGCAGTCTCTTTCTGCAGCGCTCCACGATACAAACTAGTACGTCAAGCACCCTATGGAAACTGTACTCAAAAGTACTCATCTTCAAACTTTCTGATCCGTGGACTATTTCAGGTAAGTTAGATCCCCTATTTCTCCCCTCCGGCCAGAGCTGCGTGCGCGCGCGCGCACACACACACACACACACACACACAATTACCTTAACAATGTTTGCATTTGGTTGAGAAAACCACCACTGTTTGAGCCACATATTTCCTATGCTGAGTTTTGTGCTTTTAAATTTAGCTCCAAAACCTGAATAGAAAGGCACATAAACAAAACACCAAAATTCTGTGTGTGTATATGTTTTGAACCAGTTTTGTGTTAAAACAATACAACTACAAAAAACAACACACCCGGGGCGCCTGGGTGGCTCAGTCGTTCAGCGTCTGCCTTCAGCTCAGGTCATGATCCCAGCGTCCCGGGATCGAGCCCCGCGTCGGGCTCCCTGCTCAGTGGAGAGCCTGCGTCTCCCTCTCCCATGCCCCCTGCTTGTGTTCCCTCTCTCGCTGTGTCTCTCCCTGTAAAATAAATGGATCAAATCTTTAAAAAAAACAAAAACAATACACCCAAAGATGCTAAGAACCTATCATTGCAAACTACCAGACAAGGAAGAACTTATGCCCAGTCGGTGACACCAGACAGGACGTTCGTGGGGGGTGGGGTGGGGACGGAAATCCACGCCCGCTGCCTTACGGTGGTGTGGCCCTTACGTAGTTTTGCAGGAACTTTGCTTTGTTGTACTTTCAGAAGCTTCTGGAACCGCATGCATAGTGCCCTGAGATGTGCTCTGTGAAAACAGGTGTTTCAAAACCCAAATTGTTAAGGGAAATCTGTGTCCTGAGATGGCCCACCGAGCCAGCAAGGGAGTCCCAGCCCGACCCGGGGCTCTTCCGGGTTCTTCTTCCTGCTCTGCTTCCCGCTCGCGCCAATCCGGGTTCCTCTCCCTGCCCCACTTTGTGCACGTGCCAAAAGTGCCAAGTATGAGGAAGGAGAAGTGTATAAATTACCCCCTTTGTGCTTGGGGCTCAGACCTTTGGAGACCACTCTCCTCTGAGACCGCCAATGTTAAATAAACCTCCTATCCTCCGAGATCTCCGAGTGCCGCCTGGTTCTTCCGTCGGGCGGTCCAGTCCAGGTTCCGGAACAGAATGACAATGTCCAGCGGTCGAACAGAGTAAGCAGCTGGCAGATACCCAGCCCTTGGACTGTCAGCAGCCCACCGTCAGGGTGCTAACACAGCAATGTGGGCAATTTCTTGCACAAATTTGTCTACAGGAAAGAGAGTTGGAATGGCAACAGCAGATCTGATCACAGAATAAAGGGGGAAAGGTCTGGGCGTACTTCCAGGGGGGACAGGGTGGCCTTGGGCCCTGGAGAGGAGGTGGGAGAATTCTCTGAAGGCCAGCCTCGCCTCCTGCCATCGGAGCGGCTGTGGGAAGGCGCCTGACCAAGCCTCACTCTTCCGTGTGCTGCGGACGGAGACAGAGGGCTCCCCGCAATGTTGACATCAGTCCCTACACCTGGAAATGCGCAAGAGATCGGTCCAGCAAGAACCATTGGCATCCACAGGTTCCCAGAGACGGGCCCAGAAAAGGCTCTCAGATAAAGCGGAAAGATCTAGTTCAATAGCCCAAGAATTAAGAAACACGTCTCCCCTAGATACCCCTGGGCAGAGTTTTCATCAGTTCTTCCCGGCAAGAACGGGTGTACTAAGAACCACGGGACCACACTACAACCACAGCCGGATTAGCTGCAGGAAGTCATATCCCCAGAATTATGTAAATTCATTTTCAACAGAGTTAGCCCATGAATATGGGGCCGATAATTTCTCGCTAATCCCTTATGTTTATAAAGTCTCCTAGATATGGGTGATGGGTAACTTCACCTGACGGGTGAACTGCTGACTCAGGACAGGGTCACCCCACCAGCTTGATCGGGACTGTCCGTGTTTGAGTGCTTTCCAAGCTTTACCTGACTTAGAAGTTCATCATCCCTGCAGGCATGAATGGGCTGCAGGACCTCACTCCAAGGGTAGGAGAAGCACAGGAATTGATCAAATGTTAAGCTGCTTCAGATTTCTGCAGCGAAAAGCCCACTATCACATCCCCCTTTCTCAGGATTGAGCAAGATAAACTTGGGTTCACTGAAGCAGGTTCTAGAAGCTGGATATGACCCCTCTCTCCGCCAAGGAACAGGGTCTGGGAAGCTCAGGGACCAGGGGCTTCCTGCTGTGACACCAGCTTTTACCATCCACCTTGAGGAAAAACAGAGATGGCAGAAGGTCTAGAAGTTTTCAGTGCTAGAGACCCAGGAAAAACCCCGCTTTCTACCTCTGTGTGATGGGAAATGCCCCAGGCTGTTCACCCCTCGCAGATCTATCCCCAAACTTCTCTTCCATGGATGCAGGTGGGGGCTCTGGAGATGGCCAGAGACAGAAAACCAGGCTCTACAAACCACCATCTGTATTTAGAAGACCAAATTACTTGATTAACTTCCCCAACTAGTAAGTGGTGTCATCGTTAACTACCAATATATAATCCGTAGAAGAACAAAAGAACATAATAATATTTCTTTGTAAGCTTTCCTTTTCAAGCACAAAACTTTAAAAGCTCTTTAAGATACATACCAGGAAACCACGGAAATATGTCCACGTTTAATGACCTAATGATTTCTCCCTGCATTCTAATTTTATTGCTAAATTTGAGATTCTGGAGGTAGTATATATAAAAAAAAGAGTATGTTTTCACTCGGGTTCCTAAGAGGATCATCGTAATACTGCGCTTCCATGGATTTATGTAGCATCTTTATGCCACCAAGCTTGAAAATATAATAAAAATAAAACAGTAAAAGGGATTACATAGGGAGAGAATCCACTCTATATCAGGATCTGGTCTAGGCGTCTTCTGACATGACTCATTTAATTGCAGCGTGACCCAGACAGGTGGGTTATTATTCACAATGGTTTCCATCATTGGTATCCATTATAACCCTGGGTCACTAATGAACAACACAGTATCCCCACTTCTCTGATGAAAATTAAAGTGGTTTGGGGGGGGCGGAGCAAGATGGCAGAGGAGTAGGAGACCTGGATTTCGTCTGGTCTCAGGAATTCAGCTGAATAGGGATCAAACCATTCTGAACACCTACGAACTCAACAGGAGATCGAAAAAAAGAATAGTAACAACTCTCTGAACAGAGAAGCGACCACTTACTGGAAGGTAGGACGTGCGGAGAAATGAATCCGAGGCGATATTCGGGAGGATAGACGGCGGGGGAGGGGCTTCCGCCGGCCGCTTCTGGCAAGTGCTAGAGCCGCGGAGCACAAAATCGGACCTTTTAGAAGCCGGCTCCGCGGAGGGACGTCGCTCCAGTGGCTAAGCGGGGGGTGGAACCCTCCTGGGACAGTGATGGTCTCAGGACCCTCGGGGTCACAGAAAGACCGGGGGTGCCTGAGTGCGGCAGAGCTCCCAGGTACCGGAGCGGGGAAGCCGGCTGCAGAGACGGAGCCGAGTCGCGGGCTCTCAGCTCGGGGTTGTCATAAACTGTGATCCGCGGCCCAGTCGGGCCACTGCTCCTCCAGCAGGGACCCAACAAGCGGCAGATCCGGGGAGACTCCCCTTCCTTCCCAGGGAAGAGCGGCGCGGGAGCGCACCGCGGGGATCTGCTGGGTTTGGAGACTCCACACGGGGTCGGGTGCCAGAGATAGAAACACTCGGTCACAGGCCGGGTGAGCGCGGAGTGCGGCCGGAGACCGGGGACACGGGAGTGACTGCTTTTCTCTGGGGGCGCACTGAGGAGCGGGGCCCAAGTTCTCGGTTCCTCCGGGCGGAGATTGGGAGGCCACCATTTTCACCCTGGTCCTCCAAAGCTGTACCGAGAGCTTGCAGGGAACAAAAGCTCCTGAGAGCAAACCCGAGCAGCTTGCTTAGCCCGGACCGACAAGGGCGGGGCAATTCCGCCTCCGGCAAAGACATTTGGGAACCACGACAACAGGCCCCTCCCCCAGAAGATCAGCACGAACAGGCAGCAAGCCAAGACCAAGTTTACCGATCAAGGAGAACGGGAGAACTCCAGCGCTAGGGGAATACTGCACATAGAATTCATGGCTTTTTTACCTGGATTCATTAGTTTTTCAAAGTTAATTTTTTCAATTGTTTTTTTTTTAATTTTTCTTTTTCCCTTTTTCAAACATCTTATCAATCCCTTTTTTAAAAAAACGTTTTTTATTTTTCATTTTTTTAGAGTCATATTTTTATCCCTTCATCTAGTTATCCTTATTTTTGGCATATATATATATATATGTTTCTTTAAAATTTTGAGATACAATTTCTTCTAACAGATCAAAATATACCGTAAATCACTAGTGTATGGCTTTGTTCTATTCTCCTGCCTGATCACATTCTCTCCCTTTTTTTTACTTTTTTCTTTTTCTTTTTAAATCTTCTTTCTTTTTAAAAACAACTTCTTATCAATTCCTTTTATAAAATCTTTTATAATTTTCATCTTTACAGTCATCTGCCATCCCTTCATTGTATCAACCCTTATTTTGTACATATATAACTCTTTCTGCCTTTAAAATTTTAGCAGGCACTTTCTTCTAACAGACCAAAATACGCCCAAAAGCTAGTGTGTGGAACTGATCTATGCACTAGCCTGATCGTATTTGATCATATTCTG
>NW_027397142.1:3048702-3049427 GCF_003265705.2 Callorhinus ursinus | reverse complement strand
TCTTCTTTCTTTCCCTTTCTCGTCCCCTGGTTTCAGGTCTTTTCTGATTTGTATAGAGTATATTTGCTGGAGATGTCGTTAACCTGTTAGCATTCGGTTCTCTCATTCATCTGTTCTCCTCTGGACAAAATGACAAGATGAAAAAAATCACCTCAGCAAAAAGAACAAGAGGTAGTACCGTCTGCCAGGGACCTACTCAATACAGACATTAGTACAATGTCAGACCTAGAGTTCAGAATCATGACTTTAAAGATACTAGCTGGGCTTGAAAAAGTGTGGAAGTTATTAGAGAAACCCTTTCTGGAGAAATAAAAGAACTAAAATCTAACCAAGTCGAAATCAAAAAGGCTATTAATGAGGTGCAATAAAAAATGGGGGTGCTAACTGCTAGGATAAATAGGGAGAAGAGAGAATCAGCGATATAGAAGACCAAATGATGGAAAATAAAGAGGCTGAGAAAAAGAGAGAGAAACAACTACAGGATCACGAGGGCAGAATTCGAGAGATAAGTGATACGATAAGACGAAACAACATTAGAATAATTGGGATCCCAGAAGAAGAAGAAAGAGAGAGAGGGGCAGAAGGTATATTGGAGCAAATAATAGCAGAGAACTTCCCTAATGTGAGGAAGGAAACAGGCATCAAAATCCAGGAGGCACAGAGAACCCCTCTCAAAATCAATAAAAATAGGTCAACACCCTGACATCTAATAGTAAAACTTACGA
>NW_027397142.1:3019173-3048602 GCF_003265705.2 Callorhinus ursinus | reverse complement strand
AATACAATGGCACTAAATTCATACCTTTCAATAGTTACCCTGAATGTAAATGGGCTCAATGCCCCAATCAAAAGACACAGGCTATCAGATTGGATTAAAAAACAAGACCCATCGATATGCTGTCTGCAAGAGACTCATTTTAGACCCAAAGACACCCCCAGATTGAAAGTGAGGGGGTGGAAAACCATTTACCATGCTAATGGACACCAAAAGAAAGCTGGGGTGGCAATCCTTATATCAGACAAACTAGATTTTAAAACAAAGACTGTAATAAGAGATGAGGAAGGACACTATATCCTACTTAAAGGGTCTATCCAACAAGAAGATCTAACAATTGTAAATATCTATGCCCCGAACATGGGAGCAGCCAATTATATAAGGCAATTAATAACAAAAGCAAAGAAACACATTGACAACAATACAATAATAGTGGGGGACTTTAACACCCCCCTGACTGAAATGGACAGATCATCTAAGCAAAAGATCAACAAGGAAATAAAGACTTTAAATGACACACTGGACCAAATGGACTTCACAGACATATTCAGAACATTCCATCCCAAAGCAACGGAATACACATTCTTCTCTAGTGCCCATGGAACATTCTCCAGAATTGATCACATCCTAGGTCACAAATCAGGTCTCAATCGGTACCAAAAGATTGGGATCATTCCCTGCATATTTTCAGACCACAATGCTTTGAAACTAGAACTCAACCACAAGAGGAAAGTCGGAAAGAACTCAAATACATGGAGGCTAAAGAGCATCCTACTAAAGAATGAATGGGTCAACCAAGAAATTAAAGAAGAATTAAAAAAATTCATGGAAACCAATGAAAATGAAAACACAACTGTCCAAAATCTTTGGGATACAGCAAAGGCAGTCCTGAGAGGAAAGTATATAGCAATACAAGCCTTTCTCAAGAAACAAGAAAGGTCTCAAATACACAACCTAACCCTACACCTAAAGGAGCTGGAGAAAGAACAGCAAATAAAGCCTAAACCCAGCAGGAGAAGAGAAATAATAAAGATCAGAGCAGAAATCAATGAACTAGAAACCAAAAGAACAGTAGAACAGATCAACGAAACTAGGAGCTGGTTCTTTGAAAGAATTAACAAGATTGATAAACCCCTGGCCAGACTGATCAAAAAGAAAAGAGAAATGACCCAAATCAACAAAATCATGAATGAAAGAGGAGAGATCACAACCAACACCAAAGAAATACAAACAATTATAAGAACATATTATGAGCAACTCTATGCCAGCAAATTAGATAACCTGGAAGAAATGGGTGCATTCCTAGAGATGTATCAACTACCAAAATTGAACCAGGAAGAAATAGAAAACCTGAACAGACCTATAACCACTAAGGAAATTGAAACAGTCATCAAAAATCTCCCAAGAAACAAAAGCCCAGGGCCAGACGGCTTCCCGGGGGAATTCTATCAGACATTTCAAGAAGAATTAATACCTATTCTCCTGAAACTGTTCCAAAAAATAGAAATGGAAGGGAAACTTCCAAACTCATTTTATGAGGCCAGCATTACCTTGATCCCAAAACCAGACAAAGACCCCATCAAAAAAGAGAATTACAGACCAATATCCTTGATGAACATGGATGCAAAAATTCTCACCAAAATACTAGCCAATAGGATCCAACAGTACATTAAAAGGATTATTCACCATGACCAAGTGGGATTTATTCCTGGGCTGCAAGGCTGGTTCAACATCCGCAAATCAATCAACGTGATACAATACATTAACAAAAGAAAGAACAAGAATCATATGATCCTCTCAATAGATGCAGAAAAAGCATTTGACAAAGTACAACATCCTTTCTTGATCAAAACTCTTCAGAGTATAGGGATAGAGGGTACATACCTCAATATCATAAAAGCCATCTATGAAAAACCTACAGCGAGTATCATTCTCAATGGGGAAAGGCTGAGAGCCTTTCCCCTAAGGTCAGGAACGCGGCAGGGATGTCCACTCTCACCACTGCTATTCAACATAGTATTAGAAGTCCTAGCCACAGCAATCAGACAACAAAAAGAAATCAAAGGCATCCAAATCGGCAAAGAGGAAGTCAAACTCTCACTCTTTGCAGATGATATGATACTGTATGTGGAAAACCCAAAAGACTCCACCCCAAAACTGCTAGAACTCATACAGGAATTCAGTCAAGTAGCAGGATATAAAATCAATGCACAGAAATCAGTGGCATTCCTATACACCAACAACAAGACAGAAGAGAGACAAATCAAGGAGTCTATCCCATTTACAATTGCACCCAAAACCATAAGATACCTAGGAATAAATTTAACCAAAGAGGCAAAGGATCTGTACTCAGAAAACTATAAAATACTCATGAAAGAAATTGAGGAAGACACAAAGAAATGGAAAAATGTTCCATGCTCATGGATTGGAAGAACACACATTGTGAAGATGTCAGTGCTACCTAGAGCAATCTACACATTCAAGGCAATCCCCATCAAAATACCATCCACTTTTTTCAAAGAAATGGAACAAATCATCCTACAATTTGTATGGAACCAGAAGAGACCCCGAATAGCCAGAGGAATGTTGAAAAAGAAAAGCAAAGCTGGCGGCATCACAATTCCGGACTTCCAGCTCTATTACAAAGCTGTCATCATCAAGACAGTATGGTACTGGCACAAAAACAGACACATAGATCAATGGAACAGTATCGAGAGCCCAGAAATGGACCCTTAACTCTATGGTCAACTCATCTTTGACAAAGCAGGAAAGAATGTCCAATGGAAAAAAGACAGTCTCTTCAACAAATGGTGTTGGGAAAATTGGACAGCCACATGCAGAAGAATGAAACTGGACCATTTCCTTACACCACACACAAAAATAGATTCCAAATGGTTGAAAGACCTAAACGTGAGACAGGAGTCCATCCAAATCCTAAAGGAGAACACAGGCAGCAACCTCTTCGACCTCAGCCACAGCAACTGCTTCCTAGAAACATCGCCAAAGGCACGGGAAGCCAGGGCAAAAATGAACTATTGGGATTTCATCAAGATAAAAAGCTTTTGCACAGGAAAAGAAACAGTCCACAAAACCAAAAGACAACTGACAGAATGGGAGAAAATATTTGCAAATGACATATCAGATAAAGGGCTAGTATCCAAAATCTATAAAGAACTTATCAAACTCAACACCCAAAGAACAAATAATCCAATCAAGAAATGGGCAGAAGACATGAACAGACATTTTTCCAAAGAACACATCCAAATGGCCAACAGACACATGAAAAAGTGCTCAACATCGCTCGGCATCAGGGAAATCCAAATCAAAACCTCAATGAGATACCACCTCACACCCGTCAGAATGGCTAAAATTAACAAGTCAGGGAACGACAGATGTTGGCGGGGATGTGGAGAAAGGGGAACCCTCCTACACTGTTGGTGGGAATGCAAGCTGGTGCAACCCCTCTGGAAAACAGTATGGAGGTTCCTCAAACAGTTGAAAATAGAGCTACCATACGATCCAGCAATTGCACTACTGGGTATTTACCCCAAAGATACAAACGTAGGGATCTGAAGGGGTACGTGCACCCCAATGTTTATAGCAGCAATGTCCACAATAGCAAACGGTGGAAAGAGCCAAGATGTCCATCGACAGAGGAATGGATAAAGAAGAGGTGGTATATACACACAATGGAATATTGTGCAGCCATCAAAAGGAATGAGATCTTGCCATTTGCAACGACGTGGATGGAACTGGAGGGTGTTATGCTGAGTGAAATAAGTCAATCAGAGAAAGGCATGTATCCTATGACCTCACTGATATGAGGAGTTCTTAATCTCAGAAAACAAACTGAGGGTTGCTGGAGTGGTGGGGGGTGGGAGGGATGGGGTGGCTGGGTGACAGACATTGGGGAGGGTACGTGCTATGGTGAACGCTGTGAATTGTGCAAGACTGATGAATCACGGATCTGTACCTCTGAAACAAATAATGCAAGATATGTTAAGAAAAAAAAAGGAAGAAGAAGATAGCAGGAGGGGAAGAATGAAGGGGAATAAGTCGGAGGGGGAGACGAACCATGAGAGACGATGGACTCTGAAAAACAAACAGTGTTCTAGAGGGGAGGAGGGTGGGGGGATGGGTTAGCCTGGTGATGGGTATTAAAGAGGGCACGTACTGCATGGAGCACTGGGTGTTCCACGCAAACAATTAATCATGGAACACTACACCAAAAACTAATGATGTAATGTATGGTGATTAACATAACAATAAAAAGTATTAAAAAAAAAGAAAATTAAAGTGGTTTGGCCCCCCCTTGGTCATCAGCCCATGGCTTGCAGAGGAGTGATGACCCACCCGGTGTTCCTGCCCCCAGCCCAGCCCTCACCAGGCTTCTCCAACTTCTTGGAACTCAGGGCAGGGAAGAAAGCACGTTATTATACTCCCCCAGCAGGTGTACTGTGTTCTTTAGAAGACTGCAGGATCTTCAAGTGCCCTATAGATGTGAGGAAGCATACTTCCTTACACACAGTATGCCAGGCGCGTCTGAAGGTCTCCTGACAACCCCCCACTCCCCGCATTCACTCCTTGTGGAGTCCCCACAAGCCCATT
This sequence comes from Callorhinus ursinus, assembly GCF_003265705.2. NCBI lineage: Eukaryota > Metazoa > Chordata > Mammalia > Carnivora > Otariidae > Callorhinus > Callorhinus ursinus. Next base: position 3,043,997 of record NW_027397142.1, on the reverse strand, counting down.
CTGATGGGTCAGAATGCCCCGAAACCGCGTGTGTCGAGCCGAACGGTGCACCAAACCAACGAAGGCGGTCTCACGCGAGGGGTGGGGGTGGACAGGAAGTTTAAAAAAAAAACACAAAAAACCTTCTTTCTCTGAGTAGCTGACAAATAAATAAACGTCAAATGTTTATGCCAAACAACTGGGAAATGATGTCATGTTGCAATTGGTCTGAAGACATGAGAGGAAGACACACAATTACTATTATAAACTTAAAACATCCCTCCTTCAACCCTTACTGTCCTCAAGACACTGCCTTCTGTCTAGACCCAAACTCCTGGACCATCTGTCCTCATTCTCTCCCGGCCTCTCCACATGCACCACCCTCCCCAGCCCTTCCACTCGAGCCACGGCCAAGGTGGGTGATTACATGCAAACTTCACCCAACCTCAGGTGGGTGCAGCGGGAGAGGGCCTCACCCCTGGCCCTGGACACAGCCACGGAGTCTCTCTGTGCTCAAAAGTATGCAAGCTGGAAGTGCGCTTGCTGGCACTCACTGGGTTGGGCTACCCTTCAGGGATGGAGGACAGAGGCTGAGGAACAATGCTCCCTCTTTTACCCCCGAAGCCGACTTCTAAAGCACACAAGGCTCCACAGACGGCCCAAAGGCATCCAGACCCAGTTGGTCACAATGGTGACCAATCTTGGGGCTGAGAGGAAGGTGCAGGATAGAAACATGAACCAGGACTTCAGCATCTTGTGGATGGCACCTCTCGCCACAAGGAGGAGGGAGGTCACCTAGAGAGAAGGAAGACCTGCCTGGGGGCTGAGCCCAGGCGCTGGGACAACCTTCAGAGGCCACAGAGCATTTCCTTTCTGTTACATACATAATAAGATGCTTTGTTGCCTTTTCTCCTATTCAACCTCTCTTCTTACTCCTTGGAAGATTTACCCTTTATAAGCTATACAATGTATCGAATTTCTGTAAGATCCAGTCTCATGCCTTCTTCCCTTCCATGTGTTTCCTGTAATTGTCCCTGTGGGTCAGGTCATTCACACCCATGGTTGTATTTTCCTCCTTTAAGTTAATTACTTTGAAGATTTTCTCCATTCCAGACACTGCTTAGGAGATTCACACCCATCTTTCCAGTTACTGACTTGTAAATTGTACTCTTATTAAATGTCCCAGAGTCACTTGAAACTCAATTGCAAAAGCAAATCCGTGAACAGCTCAAGATTCTGCCACCTTCCTTGTAGCCCCCAACCTGATGGGTAAACCCTGTCTTCTCTCTCTAGCCCACTGGGTTTCTCTGTTCCTCTTATTCACCACACATCCTCAGGCCACAAGGACTCCATCAGAGTTCAGCTGAAGTTCTGATGCCTCCTGGAAGCCTTTCCGGGTCCACCTAAACGGGCCAAATCCTTTTGTTTGATGCTCATGAAACTCCTCTTGGCAGCCCCATGTGGCCCGATTGCATGCTTCCGCAACTATGGTGCAGGCTCCGTGACGTACTGCCCAGTTTTGTTTTGTTTCGTTGTTTAAATAAAAGAGTAACTGGAGACATCCCCGTGGAAGAAGCTCGAATCTTCCTGAGGAAAGAGCCCTATGTCCAAGCCCTGGAGAGGGACACTGTTGTCGGGGCACCTGTAGTTTGCCAGGTAAGTGCTTCCCATGTGCTATCACAGTCAGTGCCCCCCCGCAACAGCACAGCTGGATACCCACTGCAGCTGGATACCCACTGCCCCTTTGTTTTTGTTTGTTTGTTTGTCAGAGAGAGAGAGAGTGAGAGTACACAAACAGGGGGAGCGGCAGGCAGAGGGAGAAGCAGACTCCCTGCTGAGCAGGGAGCCCAGTGCAGGACTCCATCCCAGGGCCTTGGGATCATGACCTGAGCTGAAAGCAGACGCTTAACTGACTCAGCCACCCACGCGTCCCTCACCCCTTGTTTAAGGTGAGAGGCTGGGCTCAAAAGAGGCAGCGGACTGAACTTGAGTCTGGGGCCATCTGACTTGCAGTCCACTGTGGGCAGGCAGCAGGGAGAAGTGGTGGTTGGAAGGGAATGTGCAATATTTGGATATGCACATTCACACTGGGGTGAAGCTGTAACCCAGGGTACTGACATTTTATTACAAATGAAACATTTATTCTATTACATGAGAGATGCCTTGTAATTGGACAGTTGGTTCATACAAAAATACTTTTTTATGATCACCTTTTCAATGAAATGTTGAGTTAGTTCCTAGAAAGAAGGTATCCTGGCTGCCTCTGAAGCACACAAATAGGAATGTGATAAAAATGGATCCAAAGACAGAAGTCTAGTTTCCTTAGCATTATAGGAATCACATATTGTAATACCCATTTGGGAACTACTATATAACCCTCACGAGAATATAAAAAAGTTTCAAAACATCCTGCACTAAAGAAACTTACTTAATTTTATTTAAAGTTCTTACATGTATTTGAATATGGAAACTTTTTTTTTTTTTTTTTAGAATATCCAGGGATAATTATATTGACACTAAAAACAAAGTAGGGAGTCCCGGTTTGTTGCACTTTCTCCAGTTTTAGAGACCTAGACCCTTCCCTTGCAACCCACCCCCTTTTCTGAAGGTATCTGCAACTCACTTTATCCGTTAGGCAGTTATTCCTAATACCTCCTAACTCCAAATGTCCTTGGTGGAGACCCCCTTAGAGGACTAACGTTTCCCGCAGAGCAGAACCCTTGCTGAGTAGTCCTACAATGGGGACTGCTCACTACTTGAAACCAGGGAGGGTTGCTCCTCTGAGTCAAGTTCAAAGTATCCATTTCCACAGATTTTTTTATGTAGCCCACACACTTTCAACACTCGAATTATTTTTGTTGTTCACTAAATCCACTCGAAGTGTCTTATATTTTTCCTCAGTTGAGGAAACAACACAATCCTACTCCAAAGGCAAACGGATGCTGTGTGGTAAGAAAGGGTTCTTTCAAGGTGCCTGTTTACCGCCCGTGTTCTACACGGCGAAGACTCGCGTTTAGCGAAACAGCCATCGCTTGGAATGGGGACCCAAGGCACTCTTGCAGAAGGAGCATCGGGAAAGACCAAGGAAAAGTGGTGGCGAAGTCTACCACGCACAGAACCACAGAATCATGGATGAGCCCACATGCTCCCATTGAGCAGATGGGAGAATCTCTTCTGCAAGATTTGGGAGAACAAATACAAGACTTTGTTCTGAAGGCTTCCAGAAGCAGGAATCTCCCATTGTAGGGATGCTCCTATTGTTGAAAGATGCTCTAGAGTAAGATGACCTGAAATCTGTCTTTCTATGCTTTTCTCACTTGGGTGTTGGCTGTGTTTCCCGGAGAAACCCAGGACAAAGCCATTACCCCATCCCTATGAAAGTCCTTCAAGTATCTACTGAGTTTTTTTCTCTTATTCAAGTGTAGAGATTACATTTTTGGTAGTTTCCATGAAAGGACAGAAGTACTCTGTGATCCGTGTACGTCATATATCCATGTGCTTGAAGCTTAAGGAGGTGAGCGCGGGGGTGGGTGTAGGACATGTAGCATATCCCAAGGCTAAAAGTCGCCTTTTACCATGCCCACTCCACCAGCCATCCCCAGTCCAGTAGATAAAGGTGACCAGCTGTTCCACAGAATGTGGGTGGGAAAAATGAAAACTTTTATGTAATGGATATTAAAAAAATCAGGAAATGGAAAAGTGAAGATAGAGTTTTTTTTTTAAAGATCTACATTTTTGAGGGGAAAAATGGAAATCTCCAATACATAATCCAGTCATCAAATAACTCTTACAAGAAAATTTAAAAATCCTAGGATTGGACTTGGATCTCCACGTACACCAATCTCTCAGCGGCTCCCGCGGGATGAATGCCACGAGCCTGCCCTCCCCTTGCTGGGGCAAGAGCCTCTCAACCCACCAGGAAGCGATCCAGGCTGGAACGACAAGGCAGGTACCCTTAGAGCTCTCAGAAGCGTCACAAAACTCTGGACAGAATGGTCTCAGAAGAACCGGAAAGGCAGAGGAATTCTATCTTTTACTTGCTGGAGAATAAAGTTCCACAAATGCACATTTCTAAAGTTGCTAATCTCTCTCTCTCTTTTTTTTTTTTTAAGATTTTATTTATTTGAGAGAGAGAGAGTGAGAGATAGAGAGCACGAGAGGGAAGAGGGTCCGAGGGAGAAGCAGACTCCCCGCCGAGCAGGGAGCCCGACGCGGGACTCGATCCCGGGACTCCAGGATCACGACCTGAGCCGAAGGCAGTCGCTCAACCGACCGAGCCCCCCAGGCGCCCTAAAGTTGCTAATCTCTTGTAAGCTGAACATCTGCTACACTTACACAAATAAATTTCACCTTCTAGCTCATTTAAAATTAAAGAGCTGAGATGGATTTTAAAATATGAGCCTGTTAAAAGACAAAAAGAAAAAAAAGAGCTAGTTTTAGGCTGCTGCTAGGATGAGATTTTGTGGAAAATCCTGGTGCAGTTTTATGGGAGACTCAGATGAAGTGCTAAAAACAGGGATTTATATAATGAAAGTGATATTTCAAGTCTTCTCTAGAATACTACAATGGCTAGGAGATAATTAACATTTTATTTTAGTTTAGGGAGAACCTGGCAGTTGCTTTTTGTTCTCAGGATAAAATTTATGGTATGATTGAGAAATGGGAAGATAAATGATGGCACCCAAGGGTAAGGTAAATCTTTATAAAAAGACAACTTCTCACCTTCTCCCTCAGGAAAATCCTATGAATTTACCCCTAAAAGGACTGATTTTTTTTCCCTGCCAAAGGGATTTTTATACCTGTCTTCTCTCCTAGGTGGCAGTGTGGCATAAAAAGAGACTAATTCAGGACTCACCCACTGTTTTCAGGATTCCAAGATCACTAAGAATGAAGGATCAAGGGAAAATACTCAATAAGGTCTCAACAGAGAGAAACTTTTTTTTTTTTTAATATAAAAGAGAGGTACTCACTGGCTCCACGTTGTATGAAAACAGAGCGTACTCCTTATCTGGAGATATTTCATATCGGATGGCTCTTAATGATTCCTAAAAGAAAAAAAAAAAGGACTTTACAGCATTAAATAACACAGCTCAGAATCTTGTAGGGAATCTGTGCTTGCTGGTGCCATTTTCAAAACCTGCTAATAAAATTTGTATGCAGCGAACTCGCTAAACTGTATTAAAGATGGCAATATCCTTTCTTTGCCGAATAATATTCAGGTAGTTGATACTTTTTCACGTTTTTTTTTTCAAGTTGCAGCAAAGCAATACTTATGGTATCTATGGAAACAAATCAATGGAAGTAAAGATGAAAACCAGTAATCCCTTCCCCACAAGACTCCCATCCTCTCTGTATCTTTAAACACGGGTTCGCTTGCTCATTCGTACGCTTAGAAGCTTACATTAAGCAGACTGGTTCTTAAAAGAGAATCACATTCTACACGTTATTTTCCACCTCGCTTTTAAGTCATCATAGACACCGACCCACAACTTGGTCAGTGTGCAGACGACTAACCGTGCCTCTCCCTTCAAATGTCTTCATGGGACACAGGCATTTTTACATAAACGACATCATCAAAAGTCCTGGCTCCCTTTAATTTCCTCCACCTCCTTGGCTGCGCTCACCCTGATGGGCAGACCCTGACGCCCACTCAGAAGAACCCTCTTCATCAGCCTGGTGCAGGCCACCCTACTGACAATCCCACGGCCACATGCAAACATACGGGTCTGTAACCACAGCGAAAAGTGACACTGCAGTGCACCCATCTCTCACTTGGGTTTTCCCTGCATCAGTTTAGACTGGACTGCTGATCTTTAGAGCTTGCATAGTATTCTGTGGTGGGGATATACCTTGATTTACACACTCAGTCCTTACTAAAGGGTAGTTCCAGAAGATTCTTGGTATTCGTCGCAGTTACGTTCTGGAAAGTGTCCACAAACTCTGAGTTAGAGAATACTGAAGCATTTCCTACGGGAAATGCAGGGCTAGGTTTCGGCGAGGCTCTGGTCACAATCCTCTTGTCAACCAATCAACACATATCCCTGTCTCATGCGTGCTTCTGTTTAAAGGCATCTTGTTGAATATATGTTGCTGATGCATTAACACGGAACTCACAGGGACAGCAGCCTAACTCGTGCCTGGACACAGCTCCCCTAGCACGGGTTTTCTCCGTAAGACACATCACAGCCTTCTTGCATTTCGGATCACTACCCGGCACTTCGGCACTATCCTTGGGGACCATGCCAAACAACATGATCTCCAAGAAAAAAACCACAAAAATGTGGAAAACCTGGCACTACCTAGGCCACACCCACTAGAAAACACTTGTTCACAGTATGAGCTCGGGAACTCCAATGTTTTTGCCACTTATACACACGCCTGGCAATGACTGCCAAAGCCCTGGGAATGTTCGTCTGGATGTCACAAACACATTTTAGCACAATGGCGAGCCCGCAAACACAGAAGCCATTGAGTGATGAGGATGGGCTGTCCTGTGTGTCCACGGTGGTCATGATACGCAACGTTGTAATAAAATCCTCCTCCATGTTTCTTTACTGGTGGGTGTGAGCTTTTAACAATTTTTTATGGGACAGATATCTAAGGGTGGGATTGGTGATTTACAAGTTTTTTTTAAAAGAATGCAAATAGATATTGTCAAATTGCTTCGGCTCAGGTCATGACCCGGGGGTCCTGGGATCGAGCCCCACGTCGGGCCCCCTGCTCCGCGGGGAGCCTGCTTCTCCCTCTCCCACTCCCCCTGCTTGTGTTCCCTCTCTCGCTGTGTCTCTCTCCGTCAAATAAATTAATAAAATCTTTAAAAAATGTTCAAAAAAATGTTTTTGGAATTAACACTCCCACTACTGATGAATGAATGCATACTTTCTCCCTTCTCGGGCAGCAGGAAGCACCGATATGTATTCTGGGGTTTGACCCTCTGATGCATGGACGGTGGTGCCTCCCTGAGAGCTCAGTTAATACTTCCCTGCGACGGGCACGTTCGATCCTCCCTGGGTATGTTTTGGGCAATGTGGATTGTATCTTCAGAAAACTGCATCCGTATCTCCTTGAAGGTATTTGCTATGCTCTGAGTTTTCCCCTATTTTTTTCTGAAGTTCACGCCTACCATGTTTTCATTCCCACTCGACCCAAACTCCTCTTCTCAAGGTTACCAGACCCAACGTGCTTCATGCCGTGATGATGTCTCAGCTCCCCTCCTGGCACGCCGATCACCTTCTCCTCCTCAAGACCCTGTGCCCACTTGGCTTCCAGGATGCACGCCTGGTTTTCTCCTCACTCTTCCTTGATGTTTCTCTTCCTGAACTTTTGCTGGCTCCCCTCTTTACCCTGACCTCTGAATGTTGGAGTAACCAATATTAATAATTGGGCTTCTTTGCTTTTCGATCAGAAATCACATCGTAGATGATACCATCCAGCCTCGTGGCTGTGAAAACCAGGTACCTGCTGAGGATTTCAACCGCCGTGTGTCCCAGACCTCGCCCCCCGCCCCCGAACCCCGAACCCGGCTGGACCCGACCCTGAGCTTAGGCTCCACTGCCTCCCTGGTGTCTCCACTTGAATGTCAGGTGGGCGTCTCATTGTAACAGGGATAAAACAGAGCCTCTCTCCTCTCCCTCCAGCCCCGGGGACAGTCCTCCTCATCTCCGCCACGGCAACCCCACCCACTCAGCCATTCTGGCCAAGCTCCTGGTTCTCCTTTCTCTTCTGTCTCACACACCTGACATCTAGCTGAGCAGAAACTGCCGGGGGTCTTCCGTCAAAGTCTCTTCAGAACAGTCCCCCACCCCCCACCCCCGCCCGGCTCGTCCTGCCCCACCCTGATCTAAGCATGGGTCCCTCTTCTTGGGCCACTGCAGTGAGCTTCCAGCTGTCTCCCAGGCTCTGACTTTGCCCCCTGCAGGCTCTTCTAGCCCCTTGGGTCAGAGCCCTCTCTGCAGGAATCATCACCCTGCCCCCCCAACTCACACCCCCTCAGCTTCCATCACACGGGGACTGAATGTCAAGGTTCCCACTGAGCAGTGGGCCTGCTGCCTGGTCCCCATCAGCTCTCGGTCCCCATCTCCACTTATGGCCCCTTGGCCCCCTCACCCCAGCCACACTGCTGTCTACACCTTCCCAGAACAAGCCGGGGACAGGCTGGCCTCGTGGCCCTTGTGATGGTCTGGCTCCTGCCTGAAATGCTCTAGGTGGTCACCTGTCAGCTTTCTTCTCGAAAGCCTCCCAAGTGACGCCCTGCCTCTCTTCAGTGGCCATGACATCTAGAAATCTCAACAGTCTGCCTCTGACGTTTCTTTACCCTTTCCCTTATTTTCCTAGGCTTAATCATATTACAATGACGTACATTTAACTTATTTATCTAGTGCTCGTCCCCTTCACTAGAATGTAAGCTCCTTGATAGGAAGGATTTCTCTCAGCGATGCTTTGGAGTTTCCAGGGTATAGCTCTTGCCCATATTTTGTTAAATGTATCCCAAAGTATTTGGTATTACTGATGTTTTGTATATATAAAATATACATGTCTCAATATTCAATTGTTTATTGCTAAGAGACAGAAATAGAATTAATCTTGGTGCCCAGAACCTTATGCTCTGCAACCCTGCTAAATTTCATTAATCGTTCTGGCAACTTCTTTTTGTAGATTCTTTAGAATTTTCTATGTAATCATATTTTCTCTAAAGAGTTCTTTTTCTTCTTTTCCTAACTGGATGCATTATTGCTTCTTTTTATAGCCTAATTACACTCCAGAGAACCTCTAGGACGATGCCCAGTAGAAGTCATGAGGGTGGACACCTCACCTTCCCCCTGATCTGAGGGAGGAGGCATTCACTCCTCACTGTCTGGTGGATTAGGGGAAGGTGCTTTTGCAGACGTCTGTTATCAAGTGAAGACGTCCCTGTCTATTTCCAGTTTGCTCAGAATTTTTTATAATGGATGTTGAGTTTTATAATGAATGTTGAATAATCTCTAATGCTTTTTCTGTATTTACGGAGATGATTATGTTGTTTTGCTTTTTTTACTCTGTTGAAATGGTAAATTACATTGTTTGATGTTCAAATGTTGAAGCAAAAACTTGCATTCCTTGGATAAACTCTATTTGGCCATGATGTATTAGCCTTTTATATATTGCTGGACTGGATTTGCTATTTTGTGGAGGATTTTTGCGCCTGTGTTCATGAGGGAAATTAGTCTGTGGTTTTCTTTTCTGCTAAAACCTCGTCTGGCTATTTGGGGGCAGTGCTAGCCTAATAAATGACTTGGGAAGTGTTTGTTTTGTAAATGTGCACAGAACTGATGTAATGTTTGTCTTAAACACTGAATTCACCAGTGAAGTCATTTGCACCTCGAGTTTTCTAGATGTGGAGCTTTTCATCTATTAATTCAATTTTTTATATTGATGTAGGACTATTGAGGCTACCTATTTCATTTTCAGTGAACTGTGATAATTTGTATCTTTCAAGGACTTTTTCATATCGTTTCATTTATTTTCATTTCATTGTCAAATTTATTGATATAAGGCTATTACTAATATTTTCCATTATTTTTTCCATACCTGTACTGATGGACCTTCCTCTGTTCCTGTTACTGGTTTTTGTCCTTTATCTTTGTTCTTGATCAATTTTATTGATCTTTTCCAAAAGCCAGCTTTGGTGGTGTCCTTTTTTTGTTTTTTTCCCCACATTTTTTCTGTCCCATACAGTTGATTTCTTCTCTTTATTGCCTTTCTTGTGTAATTATGTTTAATTTCCCTTTTTTCTTCTAGTTTCTTAAGGTGAAAGCTTAAATCTAATAATATGAGCACCTAAAGCTATAAATTTCCCTGTACGTGCTGCCTACCTGCACACCATAAATTTTGATATTATACATCCCAATTTTCCTTCATTTCACGATAGTATCTAATTTCCATCTGATTTCTTCTTTGGCCGATTTGTCACTTAAAAGCAGGTTGTTTAATCTTTAATCATCAGGCTACATTCCAGATATTTTTCTGTTGTTCATTTCTAGTTTAATTATGTATTTGTTAGAGCCTATCTTTTGTATAATTTTCAGCATTTGAGATATGTTGAGACTTGTTTAGTGGCCCAGACTTTTATCAGTTTTGGTGAATATTCCATGGGCACACATAATGCATGTGTTCCTTGCTATTAGTGAGGGTGTGATCTGCAGATATCAGTCAGGTCATTGGTTAACAGTGCTTTCAACACTTTGCTATTTGTACTGGTCTTTTTTCCTACATGTTCTATCAAGTATTCAGAGAGGATTGTTGGAATCTCCAACTTTAATTGTAGATTTGTCCATTTTTGGTTTGGGTTCAACCGATTATTGCTTTTTTTTTAAAGATTTTATTTATTTTATTTGAGAGAGAGAATGAGAGAGAGCGAGAGAGAGAGAGAGAGCACATGAGAAGGGGGGACAGTCAGGGGGAGAAGCAGACTCCCTGCCGAGCAGGGAGCCCGGTGTGGGACTCGATCCCGGGACTCCAGGACCATGACCTGAGCCGAAGGCAGTCGCTTAACCGACTGAGCCACCCAGGCGCCCTCGATTATTGCTTTAAATTTTATAGCTCTATTGCTAGTGGCATACACCTTCAGGATTCTTTTTTTAAAATTTTAAAGAAATTTTTTATTTAAGTTCAATTAGCTAACATATAGTACATCATTAGTTTCAGAGGTAGAGTTCAATAATTCATCAGTTGCACATAACACCCGGTACTCATCACATCACGTGCCCCACCTTCAGGATTCTTATGCCTTCTTGAAGAACTGACTCCTTTATCATTATGAAATATTTATTTTTATTTCTGGTAATAAGGGCTATTCTGTAGTCTACTTTGATATTAATATAACCATTCCAGCTTTCCTTTGGTTAGTGTTTGGAGAGAGTATCTCTTTTACATCCGTTTAATTTTAACCTATGTCTTTACATTGAAAGTACATATCATAGAAGGCTTATAATTGGGTCTTCCTTTTTAAAACTCACCTTTGAATCCTCTAGGAGTAATAGGGGGAACTTACGGACATAATGATACAGAAAACCTGTCCTTTATATTGTAGTTACCTCTCGCCCCATATCGTATCAGATCGCTCCTCCTGTGTATTCTGCTCAAGAAAATCCTAACACATCCCAAAGATTTTATGTGTATATGTTTGTGTCTTAGTCAACATGTAGCATTGGAAAAAAGAATTAGACAGAAGTCTTCTGCAAGTGTACATTAAAAGGAGCTGGCCAGTTTCACCACATCATTTAATGGACCCTTTTATAAAAAGACAGATGTATTTTTTCAGGACTAGTTAATCCATTTTCTTTAAGTTTCCACCAAAAGCTTAGCTACATGTTGACCATATGTACCATTCTTGGCATTCCTCATTCCATTATGTAGATCCAAATTTTCAGCTGGTATAATCTTTCTTACTCCAAAGAACTTCCTTTCAGTTTCTCATAGTGCTAGTGTGTGGCCAATGAACACGCTCAGATTTTGTTTCCAGTTTCTTTATTTTATCTTTAGTGTTGAAAGGTATTTTTGTTGCATGTAGAATTCTACACTGACACTTTTATTTTTTTTCCCAGGGCTTTAAAGGTGCCGTTCCACTGTCCTCTGACTTGGAAAATGTCTGGTAAGGAGTGTGCTGTCACTGTTCTTTGTTTTTCTGTACATAATATGTCTCTTTCCTTAGCTGCCATGAAAATTGTTCTCCTTTTCACTAGTTTTCAGTAACCTGATTATCCTATGCCTTGGTGTGGTTTTATTTATGTCTATTATGCTTGAGACTTATTGAGTTCTGGTATCAAATTTAAAAAGTTCAGTCATTAGTCTTCAAAAGTTTCTCTTGTCTTCTCTTTCTAGGGCTTTAGTAACAGCTGTATTTGCTCATTTTGTGTTGTCTAACAAGTCACTGAGGTGCAGTACAAATTTTGTTTAAATACTTTTTCGCCTATCAGTTCCTCATTTTGGAGACTTTTTAAAAAAGATTTTATTTATTTATTTGAGAGAGAAAGAGAGCGCGAGAGAGCACAAGCAAGGTGAGTGAGGGAAGAGGGAGAAGCAGGCTCCCCCCCCCGAGCTGGGAGCCCGAAGCAGGACTTGATCCCAGGATTCTGGGATCATGACCTGAGCCGAAGGCAGACGCTTAACCAACTGAGCCACCCAGGTGCCCTTTTTGGAAACTTTCTATTGCTTTCAGTTAAAGTTCAGGGTTTCTCCCTTGGCTTCCCTGTAGTGTCCAGTCTGTTGTTAATCTAGAGATTTTTTTTTATTTTTATATTTCATTTTTAATCTCTAGAAACTTTATTAGGGTATTTTATAATCTTTAGTTTTTATTGTCATAATGCTCATGATTTTCTTTATATCCTTGAGCATCTGGAACACATTTATCATGGCAGTTTTAATATGTTTTTCTACTAACTCTATTATCTCTTTATTTGTGAGTCTGTTCTATTGACTAATTTTTCTCCTCTTTATAGGTCACATTTCCCTGCTTCTTTGTTTATACAGTAATTTTTTAAAAAAATGAACATGAGATATTTTGAATTTTCTCTTGGATTTTTCATGTTTCTTCAAAGAATGCTGGACTTTTTATGACAGGCGGTTAATTATGTGGGGATTAACTCCATTCTTTCAAAGTGTGTCTTTAAGATGTTTTAAAGGTTGTTCTATAATAGCCATCATTTTAGGGCTAACTGTCCTTTGCCCCAAGGGGTTGCTCTTCCAGAGTGTTAATGTCTTGTGGCTTAGAGAAACTGAAATGATTCTTGGCAGTGCCTGAGCTCTGGGAATTTTTCACCTTATAGGGTCTGATAATCATTCTTCACTTGAAACTTTATTTTATCCTGACTTGTGGTGTTTCACTCTTTATGTATAAGGATCAATAATCAACCCAAGTCTCAAAGGGAACACTATGCAGATTCTTTTAACATTCTCTGGTTAGCTTCCCCTTCTCGGGCTCTGTCGTATGAACTGTAGCCATTCCTCCCCCCGCCCCCCCGCCCGCCCCAAACTCTGGTCTGTCTTCTTGACTCAGCAAGATGGAAGGCTTGAGTTTTTCCTCTTGGTGAAGTCCAGCAATAAACCTTTATGCAGAATGCTCAGGTGATGGCTGAGCTCATTTAATTTGTTTTCCCTCTCTCAGGGATCACAGCTGTGAACTGCCTATTGTCCAAAGTATGAAAATTGTTGTTTCCCTCCTATGTTGACCTGCTTTAAGGTTGTTTATTTTAGGAGGATAATTCTGATCATCTTAAATTCTCATGGCCAGGACCAAATGTCAAGAAGAGAAGTGTAGTTTGTTTTGTCATACGGGTATTCCCAGTGCTTAACAGGGACTGGCACATAAGAGACGCTCCATAAATATTTGCTGAATAAATGAATGGCTATACCCACATATAATCCTAGTTGTTATAATAGCGGCCATGATGTTACTGGTATAAAGATAAGACCAACAGAAACCAGAAAAGAATGTGACTTTCTACCTTTAGAAATCAGTATGGGTCACATTTCTTGACAAAGGGTCAGCGGCTAGTGATAAGCTGAGACAGTGAGGATTTTGTTATGCTCTTTTGAGAAGCCCCTCATTGTCATTCTTAGGAATGGTTTCATGCACTTCCCACCATCATACCCCCCAAGCCACCGATGACTGTAAATTGTAGGCATAGGTCCACCTTTTCACCAGGTGCAAATAATGGATGCAAAACCACATCCAGTGCTAGCACATTCCTGAACATCTGCTCCAGGACTATTTGAATTAGGATAAATCTCCCAAGCAAAGCAAGCTGTGGTTTCAGGTTTGCCTGAGGTCAATTCTTGAAATATTTCTGCCCATTTTCGACCAGATTCTTTGTCCTTTCCTGATCAGTTTGGAAGAAGTCTTTGTAGTCTGTAGATGTTAGCCTTTCATTTGTTCCCTGGACTGCAGATATTGTCTGCTATTTGTCTATTGATCTTGCCTTTTCACTTTTAAAATTTAAGACATTTCTATGGAAGTTAAAGAAGGCTCTTCTTTTTTTACAGCTTCTGGAATTTGTATTTTGGAAATTTTGTCTCTTCTGTGCTAAACCAAGCAATGAGTTTTCTTTCTAACATTAAACTTTTACTCCAAGTGGAATTCAATTTCATATATTTGTGAAATCCAACATTATCTCCTTGTAGATAGCGTAGGTGTGCCGGCACTGTTTTCCTTCCTTCCTTCTTTTTTTTTTTTTTTTTTAGATTTTATTTATTTATTTGAGAGAGAGTGAAAGAGACAGAGCATGAGAGGGGGGAGTGGGAGCGGGAGAAGCAGGCTTCCCGCTGAGCCGGGAGCCCGATGCGGGGCTCGATCCCAGGACCCTGGGACCACGACCTGAGCCAAAGGCGCTTAAACGACTGAGCCACCCAGGCGCCGCTGGTGCTGTTTTCTAATTAGGCCATCGATTCCCCCAATGTATCAAATACTCCCTGACACTGGAACGTCCATCTGAATTCTGTAGTCTTGTACCCCTCTCTGCACTATTCCCATACAAACGTGGAGGGTTTTGAGCTTGTACCATGGACTCAAAAAGTCTGTGATGTGTATGCTGCTTACCCCACTTACTATGTGAAATTCAGAAAATTTCTTACCCTTTCTGTGCCTCTGTAAAATGGAGATAATATCTGTGCTCCGTGGTGGATGTGAAGATTCAATAAAGTCATTCCAATGCCTGGTGCATCACAAGTACTCAAAAGTGTTAGCTGTTACTGTTGCTGAGCTGAGTGCAATTCTTTCCTGTGTGTTTTGATATCAGGCAAACGAGTACACGTTACCATACGCGTAAGAGTTTTTATGGCTTCATTCAGGTGTTTACTCTTGTGTATGGCAGTTAAGATAATTTATCAAATGTTTAACATTAAATTTCTTCCATAGTTCTGATTAGGGTTGTATTAAAGTCTGATATCAATTTTAAGAGATTTAGCATATTTAATTTTATCTTCTTATCTAAGATTACATTATACCTTAGATTTTTTCAAATATTCAGAAAGATCTTATAGTTTGCTTTAAATCTCACCCTGTTCTTAGATTTAATATAGGACTCTACAGTTTTTGTTCATACAGTGAATGGACTACTCACACTTCTAGGTACTTATGTTCATGAAGAGAGAGCTATTGATTTATTTATGTATTTCTTGTATTCAGCCACATGGAAATTTTTTTCTTATTAATTGCAGCTTGTTTAACATCTTTTAGATTTTCGAGGGAGGGAATCATGTTACCAGGAAAAGAGAGACCTTTTTCTCCCGTTCTCTGGCTCCTCTCCGCATCTCTGAGTTTGCTTGTGCATCGCATCCCCTGCTATCCCCAAGAACACATGAAATATGAATAGTGATGCTGAGTACTCTGGCCTGACGATAATCGAAATGGCTTCACTGTTCGCCATTGAGAATGGGTTTCACTTCTAGATGGCTTCTGGTAAATGATTTTTATCACATTTAAGCAGGTTTTCTCTCTCATATTACCCAGAAATTTTCGTAGAAGTTGCCGATAAGATTTACCAGGTATGTTTTGAGGGTCTTGTGACGTAACCATAAGGATTTTCTGTTATTTTGTAGTTGTAATGGGTTTTGTTGATTGATTTCTTGATATTTAAATGCTGTTGTCACGAGTACCTGATTTGGAGCACATTATGATTCTGGTACATGAGTGAGCTCGACTCGCCAATATTGCGTCTATAATGTTTGCGCCCAACTCGCTGCTGAGGTTGGTGTGCAGTCTACATTTTGCATTATTTGGGGCTATTTAATCATAATCACTGCCACAATTTTTTAATAACATCATCCTGACTGTAAAAAATATCAGTCTACCTCTATGACAACCCCACAGGTATAAAATTGTGGGCATGTTTCTGGTGAGACACTTATCTAAAGGGTTGGTGTACACTGTTTTCATGGAATAGATAAATATATATGGGATTAGAAATGCAGGGACGGAAAGGTGGCCATTAGTGAAAGAAAGAGACAGAGAATGATAGAACGCCCCAAACTGTCATGTAATGGAAAGGAAACGAAGAGCAGGAGGCATAAACACATCCATGGGCTGTTCTGTGCAAATCTCCCGATAAACACATCCATGGGCTGTTCTGTGCAAATCTCCTCATAAAGGTAAATGAGGACGAAATAGACAAGATTAGTTAGGATAAAACCAAAGCCAGACATCGAAAAGATTAAACGAGTTAGGAGGACACCGTGTGCAACCCCCCGGGGGGTCTCGGAGAGATGGGGGTCTGAAGCTGCCCTTCCCAGCCCACGAGGAAGGAGGGCCGGGGCGGGGGGGCCGGCAGTCCTCAAGGGGATGGCAGCCACCCTCTGCATCTGGGCCCTTGATGCACCGAAAAAGCATCGCATGTGGACTTTGACAGAAGCAGGTAGCACTCCCGCACCAGTTCTAAGAGCCAGAAGAGGCGTGAAAATGCAGCTACCACAGAGCAGAGGGGACCTGCCACCGAGCAAAGTCTCTCACCTTGAAAACAGGTGATTCCACCCGCAAACACCAGGAGGTCTTGCGTTAGGCTCGCCTGACTCGGTATTTTGCATGTGTAAGCTTTATTTCAGGGCAACGTGCAGTGGCCGCCAGGACCTGCAGAGGTGGGGCTCACGGACCTGGGCAGGGGGAACCACATGCCCAAGGCTGAGGTACCCTCCCGTGTCCTGGGCCGCTGGCTGCAGCCGCCACCATGTGCGACCTAGAAATGAGGCAGTTCAGAATTCAACAAGGCCAAGCTCAGCCCTGGAGACTCTCAGCTACCAGCTACGTGACTCAGAAAAAGATATTTTCGCCTCTATAAACCTGTTTTATCATCTGTAAAGTAAGAAGACTATACAGTAACTGCCGCTCACAGGATTTCAGTTAAAGAAGATGTGTGTAGTGTTCGCATTGTAAGCACTCAGACACCCCTTCTTATTTCACTCCCCCTACGTCACCTTGCGCGCCCTCTCCCTCCGGGGAGCCCTGCTTTTCCACTCCACGGCCGCTTACGCCTCCACACTGGGGGCCGGTGAGGTCTGCGCCTGCGCCCCACGCAGCACAGCCCGCTGCTGCCACCTCATCGGCCTGCACACGAGATGCAGCCCGGACTCAGTTTTGCCTCTGTCTCGGGACTTAGAGTCCTCCCTCCCGGTTTCCCTAGTCACTGCCTTCACCAGGACCTCCTTCTGCTTCACCGGGGCCGGTAGCAGTGCCTGGGGCTCCCTGCCTGCAATCTTTCCCTCCTCCCAACCTCCCTCACGTTGGTCCCAAGCTTTATTTTTCTGTAGCACACCGGCTTGTGCTCAAACCTCCCATCGCTTTCCGTTTCCAGCAAAGACTGAAGCATTGAGTCAAGGGCTGGACGGCCTGCTCCTTGTCTTTCTCCTGGGTCCCTACGCCACCACCTGGCCTTCCAACCGCCCCCAGACCACCTGTGCCGGGGTGGCTGGCTCACCCAGGCTGCCCACCAGATTTTCACCTCTCAGCCTTTTTACTGCCGAGCAAGGACGCTACTTCCCACATGTCTTCGAATCGTGTTCGCCTCTCAGGGGCTGCTGGACGGCCCTCTCCGAGCCCTATCTGCTGCTGACATCCCTGCTTTTCTCTCCTTCCCACCTGGGGCTCCCTGCCCGGGGAGGCTCCACTGAACAGATGTCATGCGAATGCGTACTTCTTTAGATCTGGGTGGAAAGGTCCCCAAGGGCCAACCTGTTTCTTAATCCTTGCCTCCACACACCCCCCCACCCACCTGGTCTAGCCCAGGGCCTTGCTCAGAGGACACACTTGTTTAACGTCTAATGACTGAGCACAGATGTGATGGAAGCGCTGCATCAGGCCACCCTTAACCTGCACAGGACAGCAGGTGGGGGGCCAGAGAAATGAAGCTGCTACTTTATTTATTTTCAGGTCTTTTAAAGACATAGGTATAAAATATTCTCCTCACGTACTTTTAAAAATTAAGAACAGAGTAGCCTATGAAATAAATATTACAATAAGAATAAGTGGAAAATGTTTCTGTTTTCTGTCAATAAGAGAAAGAGAAAAAAGGAAGAGCGAAAAGAAAGAAAAGAGGAACAAAAAGAAAGAGCATCTGAGACACAAGGGGAAAAAGAAAAGACGATGCAGAAGGACAGGGCAGACAGAACCCTGCAGACACAGAAAAAGTACAGAATAGACAGAGTGTGAACCCCAGCTTTTGGCAACGTTCTTGCAAAAGACAGTGACTCTGGATGCCATCCCTTTGTTCCTGGACGCAGGGGATTTGCAACTCAGAGGCCAGTCTGGCTAGAAGTCAGTGAGTGTGGCCCCCGTGCGGGATGGGCAGCTGCTACCCCACTCCCCCAGCCAACATCTGCTGTCTGCGAGAACAGGAAGCCCGCTGTGGCCAGATACTGTTATTTTTCAAGAGAAGCCAGAGACCTGGATTTCCAGTTTGCAGAAACCACTCTGTGAGTCACACAAAACATTCAGTGGGCTTTCGGGGCGTCCGTTTTTGCCTTCTCAACTACACACAAAAACAAGGCCACTTCCCCTTCCTGCTTTGTACTTAGGTGCTCAGTGCAGCCAGCCTCGGCTTGGCAGTGCCTGCTGGCCATGCAAGCCTGCTCCGGTCCAGCCGCTGGTCTGCTGGGGGCGTGTGTCCCCCAGAGCAGGAGGATAAGAGCAGGTGAAGTGGGGGGTGGGTCCACTAGCCAGGGGCCGGGGCTCCCTCCCACCTGCGGGAGCCCACCTGCGGGAGCCCTGCGTCCTGAGCTCGCACCCAGGGCTCTACGGAGGACGGACAGGAACAGCTCAGGCAGGTGGGCTTCTTCCTCCTCCAAACATGAGACCACAGGCACATGAAGACCTTGATGGAAATTAAATGAAACAGAATGAAGTGAAAACTAATACTTGTGAAAGTCAAGCCTACTGGATGAAGGAAAAAAGGAAAAAAAAAAAAAAGTCGTCTCCAGTTCTGATCTCCGACAAATTCTGGAGTTCCTCCGCAGCACCAGGAACCCATAATTCCTCTTGATTCTGGAATGGGTCTAGTAATACTTGTAATTACGTCCCTCTCTGTGAGGAGTCAGAATTCATTAATTTTTAGAGACAGATAAAAATTCAAATTCTACAGTCTAGTGATTATATAAAATCAAAGGGGAGCATAAATTAAAGAAACAAGAAGACTTTTTATTTAAATGTTAATTTAGCAATTTAAATAAGTAATTAAAACAAGTAGATTAGTAATTAAACAAGCGAAGACATAAAAAGTAAGAAAACCTGACAGAAGCAGAGCAACAGGATGCTTTTTGTGTGCACGTGTTTGCCCTTCCAAGCACTTGCAGACCTGTTTGTGGCTCCTCCATATTCATTGCGGGAGGAAGTCTAATCTCTTTGGAACGTAATGCTGAATTCTTAAAAATCTGATTAAAATCATTGAATAAGGGGCCTTGAAACAGCAATTATGGAAATCATTACCATGAAAAATAATATGCAAAGTTTTCCCCACCCAACCAGAAGAGCTTTTTGCACAGTGCAGTGAGCACTTCCTGGCCTTCTCAATACACAGAGATGATGCTGACAGTTGCTAATTGAAGTATAATATTGTATTCTTCTGTGTTTGTTTAAGGTAACATCATACATATCTCCATATTACTATTGTGTTCATAACTGTTCATGGCTACATATGTCACCTATTTGTATTTAATTACTTCCCTAGCTTCAGATATTTTCAATTTTTAGATTATTTACTTATAAAAAATTCCCTGGAATGAGCAGAAATGTATACATACTTTTACTAATCTTGAATGTATTGCCAAGGTGCTTTCCGAACACAATGAATGGATGGACAGATGGATAGAAGATGGATGGGTGGACAGACGGATAGACAGATGGACAGATAGATGTTTGGACAGATGGATAGATGGATGGATGGATGGATAGATGATAGGATAAATGGATAGCAAAGGAAGAGAAGGAAGGAAAAAAGAAGTCAGTGTTCTCCTCAGTAGAGAAAAGATTCATAAGATTTCTCAGGAACCAGGCAGCCATTGTCCAAATATCCAAAGACCCAGTCTGGGCCCAAAGACATACTTAGAGGGTTTCATTTCTCAGGGAAAAAACTGAATATATAACGTGACAAAGAGCTTTTTATAATTTGTTGATTTGTTGACAAAAGTATCTCCTAGGGGCATAAAAATAAAATACATCATTTGGCATTTAAATTATGTTTGAAATAAGAGTAAATAAAATGTAATGTCATGGAATTCCTGGGATATCAAATACGTAATTCAAGTGAAAGTTAGTTTAGGTTTGATTTCTTGTTTTTGAGAATCTGAGAGAGTGCCTCTTGCTATAATTCCCAGTACCAGTGGGTAGCTTCGAGGACCCTGCCTGGGAAGCCCCCTCGCCTGAACGCCTACAGAGAAGGAGTTAAAAAAATCGGGGGGTGCAGATCCCACCCCTGTACCGCGGACTCAGTCATGCACTCACCTGCCTGAGCCCTGAGCCGCCTGGGCTCTCTGCTCCAGCCGAATGCTCTCTTGCCCACATTCCAGCATGTGACATATAACCTGTCACTCAGTCCCTGCAACACCCCATGGAGGCGCACAGAGCTTATACAACGGGCCTGAGGTCCTGTCGCTACGGAACAAAGTGCAGTCCCAACGGGGGGGGGGGGAGAGTTCAACATCCCGCTGACCCCTGCACACACAACTCCGCGTCGATTTCTCCCACCAGTTTCAGACCTTTCACAGACCAACCTCAAAAACCTGTCAGTTTTATCATGTAAACAATCTCAAGGCTTCTGGGTTTCAAATAAGAAGCGGCCCCCTGGTCAGTCATCGGAAAGGCAAGGGAACAGAACGCCCAAGAGCCTCGGCTCCACGTCCCCACTCAAAGCGGCCCACTCAGTTCCTCCGGGTGCAGACGACCCGGCAGACTCGCCCCTCACAACATCAGGCTTCACTTTCTCGCTACTTGCTCAAGAAAACACAGAGGAGAAAGACGGTCCATGGTGCCTCTCACGGAAGACCCATGTTCTAGGCCGTGCAACTGAGGCACAAGAACTTTAATGACTGGCTCAGCAGAACCTAAACACGGGACTTCTGCAGCCTGGATGATGATGATGCGGCCCCGAACTGACTTCCCTCTTTCTCCTTCTTTTGAGGTTTGCTTACAGAAGCACTTAAATGGAGCCTTTGAGACAAGAATAAACTAGGCATGATCCTGAATAATATCAGTCGGGCTCTGCACGTTTGGTGCTCCTTCAGTGTTTGTGATATGAGTGAATAATGACATCTTAAGGAGAAAAAGATTGCACTGTATGGAATAAGCCCACCAATTCTCAGAGGAGCTCTTCTCCTTTTCTTACCTAAGGTGGTTTCTGAAGTCGGCTTATTATTTGGCTAAAATAACCTCAGTTAAAATACATGATCTGTCACAAGCTATTGATCTGAGAAAGAGAAGACAGGTCCTGTTCTTGTATTTTGTTACTAAGTGCAGCTGCGTGCAGGGCGCGCCTGGCTTGTACTAACCTGACGTCCTCACAGAGGTAGGGATAACAGGCTGACATTAAAATGCACTTACCCTCAGCAACAGTCTGATCATTTCCTCCACTCGATTAATATTACAAAACCATTTCTGCAATTTTAGTATTTTTAAGTGGGTTGAATGAGATTTTCTCAGGGGAGTAATTCTACCAAAGATGATTTTTTTAATGCAAAAAGGCATGCACATTCCTCCTTTTTGGGTCTCACTTTGCAGAATATGATTTAATTTGATAAAGCTATCATTTTGGGAACGACACCATGATGTAACCTTGCTAGGCCTCCTTTATACCAGCAAACAGTCTAGGTAAAGGGAGGATCCGTTTAATACTAAACCCCAATAAGTATTTTTTTTTTTAAGAAAAAAATATGTTGGGCCCCTGGGTGTCTTGGCTGGTTAAGCATCTGCCTTTGGCTCAAGTCATGGTCCCGGGGTCCCAGAATCGAGTCCTGCATTGGGCTCCCTGCTCAGCGGGGAGTCTCTTCTCCCTCTGACCCTACCCTCACCTGTGCTCTCTCTCTCTCTCTCTCTCTCTCTCCCAAATAAATAAAATCTTAAAAAAAAGAAAAAAGTATGTTTACACCAAAAATAAATGAAACAAAAATATTTAGGGAGTTGAATGTTCTTGAAGAGGGGAAGGAGGTAGAGTAGCATTTCCATGGGCTGGGGGATGGGGTCACCAACCGGCTGTGGGACCCTGAAAAGGTCACTCCCCAGCTCTGGGCTCCGGATCCTTATCTGTAAAACCAGGGAGCTGACTAATCTTTCCTGTGGTTTTCCTCTAATGCTTGGATTCTCGGATTTCAGGGCACCTGTGTCTCTGATTCACATCGGAGGTGTGTAATGATCGTTCTGATTCTGAATACTTGTATATTGGATAAGAAAGCAATGCACTCCCTAAAGCTGGAGGTTTACTCTTTATAATGATGAGCATAAACGTACTGTAAAAGAAAAAAGTGAATTCTCTTCAAATTGATTTTTGGTGCAGAACTTCAGTGAAGGTTTTTAATAAATATCTTCAGCTGTACATGAACTCTGAATCTTAATGTTACTTAAATCTTTGGGAAACCAGGTTTTTCCAGATTCCAAAGCGGTGGCATTCATATCGACTCAGTACTCGTTTTAAAGCATAAACATCCCTTAATGTCATCAGAGCGGGCACAGTCAGTGCCTAAATTAATATTCCCTGTGCTTGTGGAGTTAAAAAAAAAAAAAAACGAGATTGAGCAAGGCCTCCTGAGGTATTCTCTGTGCATTACTGCAATTGTTCCGTAAATGTCTAAAGCCTTAGGACGTTATCGTCCCATTATATATGGCATGCAACACTTGTTTCCGACACCTGCAGAGAAATGTCCCACACGCTGGAAGAAACTGCTTTCATCTTATTAAATTAGTGTGGTTTCAATTTCACATTATCTTTAGTTGCTCAGGCTATAGTATTACAAGTTTATTGCTTCTGCTCGGCTCCTACTAAAAGTTGAAACCCAAAGTCATTTTCTGCTTTATTGACTTGCAGGAGGGAAAACTGAA
Source organism: Callorhinus ursinus (assembly GCF_003265705.2). Classification (NCBI taxonomy): domain Eukaryota; kingdom Metazoa; phylum Chordata; class Mammalia; order Carnivora; family Otariidae; genus Callorhinus; species Callorhinus ursinus. The sequence goes on along the minus strand of NW_027397142.1, from coordinate 3,020,974 downwards.
ATTATCCTGGTCATTAGAGAGAGTACTTACAATTTTTTTGCCTTCTATTAACACTGTAGAAATATTTGTTTCAACATTCCGCAGGATCACACTTCCTTTCTGTTCTCTGTAGATGAATTCTTTATCTGCAAGAGAGGAAATAAAAAGGAAACACGAGACATTAAGGAACTCAGTAGGCTTCTGATGGACACTTTCACCAAAGGAATCAACTAGTTCTGACAAAAATCGATCCTGTGTTTCATCAAAGGGTCCTTTTCATCTGGAAAAGTATATTCAGCTGCTCTCCACATAACCTCACATGAAGCTTCTCTCTGAATCTTTTCTCCTACTCTACACACTGACATATAAAGCACTATGGCACACGGCCAAAGTCTCTAGGACAATCTCGAACTTTCTTGAGTAGAACACACAGAGTGGACACACAGAGCAGATTAGTTAAGAAACTCGCTACCAGAAAGCAGAGGCAATACTTGGCACAAAGGGGACTGATCTCCTGTATCTAGAGCTTGGGTAAAATCTGTACACACATACACGCACTTGCTCACACCTACATCCGTATCCTGCAAGACGGTCTCCACTTAGTCCATAACCTTCCCTGCAACCCCTACAGGAGCTGACCATGTCTTGGTCATGCGCATCCCTGTATCTATACATCCCACCCTCAGCGACGGTGACAGTGGTCCTCAGTATGACCAACCGAGATTTCAGATAGCCCCTTAGGAAGTCAGTAAAATACCTACGCTGATCAGCATGGTTGTCGGGGTACATCTGCAGACACGGAGGCTTGTGTGTACCTACTGTGCACGGAAGAGTACATTTTCTGAAGGACAGGCTTGCTGGTGGGGAGGTGGGCACACAATGGGGAGAAGAAATACTATCTTTCTGAGTGCAGGTGGTAATAGGGAGCCAGTGTGATGGCCTGGGCATCTCACACAATCATCAGTTGCTGAACGAACAACACCATGCAGACTGTGTTTAAATCAGGTGACATTACCATTTCTACTCTTTATTCTATTTCATAGAATTACATTCTTTTCTTTTTTTATCCTGTGTTGCCACTTGCTTTGGTTTTAATTCTCTCTTCTTTCTCCAGTTTAAGGAGGAAGCATAGATCTTTGGTTTGATTTTTCTATCCTTTTTAATAAAACTATCAAAGCTAAAAATTTCCCTCTGTGGATGGTGTTAGCTACATCTCCCGAATTTTGATACGCCGAGTTACGTTACTATTCAGTTCAAATTTCTAATCCCTCCCCCCGCCCCCCGCAATGTCTGCTTGGCCCAGTGATTATTTAGAAACATGGTGTTTAATTTGCAAGTAAATAAAGCTATTCGGGCCCTCTTATTTTTATAGATTTTTAATTTAAATTCATGGGATCAAAGAATACTCTGTGCATGATTTCAGTCTTTTGAAACTCATTAAGACATTTTTGTGGTCCATATATGTTCTATCTTCATAAATGTCCCGGAGGCACATTTAATGAAATTATTGATACGGCTGTGTTCCTGTGTGTGTGTGGCTTGTCTCCACTTCTTATTTCCCTCTTTCTTATTTCTGGCTTCCATTTTATTGTCAGATACTCTTCAGAATTTTATTTTCACTATTTTAGCTGTATTTCTTTGCATTTCTTCTAGGGCTTGTTCTAGGGATTAGAATATATACTCCACTTTTCAGTCTGCAATGAGTTAATAATGTACCACTTCTCAAGAAATCCAGAAATCTGTCAAGTTTTCAGTGCACATCCCGTCCCGTGCTGTTATCATTTTCATGTGGATTACATCTAGATACTTTACATCTTCCACA
>NW_027397142.1:2974028-3019073 GCF_003265705.2 Callorhinus ursinus | reverse complement strand
TGTAACAGTATATCGTTGATGAAGAGATTAAGAAGAAAAAAGTCAAAAGGAAAAAATGTGTTTTGCATTTGCCCATTATTTGACATTTCTGATGTGTTTTATTCTTCATTAGGATCTGAGTTTATACCAGGTATTATCATTTTCCTAACCTCTTGAGAACTTGCTTTAGGTGTTTGGTTGTATGGATCTGCTGGCAATCGAGTCCTTGAACTTGGTTTTATCTTAAAATGTCTTCAGTTAACCTTCATTTTTGAAGTATATTTTCTCTCCTTTTAATTTTTAAAATAATTTCTAAATTATTTAAAAATTATTATTATTATTATTATTATTATTATTATTTTATGTTCAGTTAGCCATTTAGGCAGGCTCCACACCCAGCGTGGAGCCCAACACGGGGCTTGAACTCATGACCCTGAGATCAAAACCTGAGCTGAGATTAAGAGTCTGTCACTTAATTGACTGAGCCAACCAGGGGGCCCCGAAGGATATTTTCTCTTAATATAGATTTCTAGGTTGATAGTTTTTATTTTTTTCTCTTGAAATTTTGTTTCACTTTCTTCTGGTCACCATGGTTTCTAATGAGAAGTCAGGTATTAATTGAATTGTTATTTCCCTGCATGCTATTCCTATGCATTTTTTCTTTTGCTGTCTTCGAGATTGATTTGTGGCCTTCAGTTTCCAACAGCCCAACTACAAACTACTTTTTTTAAAAAATATTTTTATTTATTTATTTGAGAGAGAGAGAGGGAGGGAGAATGAGTTGGGGTAGGGGCAGAGGGAGAAGCAGACTCCCTGCAGAGCAGGGAGCCCGATGCGGGGCTCGATCCCAGGACCCCGGCATCATGACCTGAGCTGAAGGCGGACACTTAACTGACTGAGCCACCCAGGCGTCCTACAGTGCACTTTTGATTGGGCTTCTGTGTGTTTACTGTGTGTGATGAGCCTCTTGTATCTGCAAATCTATGTCTTCATCAAATCTTTAGCTGTTAATTTGCCAAATATTTTTTTCTAATTATCCATCTCCTCTCCCGGTAACTCCAATTGCACATATATTGGGAATCTTGATATTACCTAAGAGTCTCTGATGCTCTGTTCATTAAAAATTTTTTTCCTCTGTTCACTTTGAATAATTTCTAATGATCTGTCATGAAAGCCGCTTTGTCTTTCGTCATGATTATTTGACTATCAACGCCAACCAGTGCATTTTTACATTTTAGCATCTATGTTCTTATGTTTAGGATTTTCCATTTTGTTCTTTTTACTACTTCTGTTTTTCTGTGGAGATTTCTCATTTCCCTGCTGAGATTTTCATTCATTGAAAACATGCTCATGTTAATTCATTGAGCATAGTTATAATATATATTTTAAGATCTTTGTCTATCAGTTCTGAAATCTGTTTCCTTTTGGGGTCAGACTCAATTAATTTTCTTTTATGCTGAAAGTGTGTTCCTTTTTGGGTTCTTTGTAAGTAGGGTAATTTTGCACTATATCCTAGACATTATGGATATCAATTTCTGGACACTCTGGGTTTTGTTAATATTCTCTAATGAGTGTGGTTTCCTGTGCTACAACTAGGCAATCTTCTTTGCTAGGTGCAGGCTGCCAACTTTGGGCAGCAGCTTTACTCTCTATTGAGATATTTTACCTGCAGCAGAACTGCTTTGATTCTCTTCCCTGCGTACGTGGCTCATGGGTCAGAGACACCAGTGCACCTTTGTTTCTACCTTATTAATCTCTGTTCTACCCTGTCTCATTATCCTCTCTTCTTAACTTTTAAGTTTACACTTAGCTTCTTAATTTCAGCATTTCTATTTTTCTAATATAATCACAACTTGTGCTGTACATTTCCTTAATTACATCTTTATTTGAGTCCACACGGTTTAATGGGCAGTATTCTCATTATTGCTTTGTTCTACATATTTTTAGTTTCTGTCGCAGTTTCTCCTTCAACCTAGGACTTATTTAGAATTTCTAATTTGCAAATGTATGCAAAACATTCTTATCTTTTTGTTATTGACTTGTAATTTGCTATATTTGTTAGAAAAACTTGTATTACTAATTCTTTGAAATTTGTTGAGTTTGGTTTATATTCTGATGCATGATTCATTTTTGTAAAAAATTTCTTGAGAGAATGGATATTCTCTAATTTTAAGACACAGGGTTCTATATGCAGTCTTTAAATTAACTATCTGGTTGTATCATTAAATTGACAAATTCCTAGCCTATTTTTTGTGTGCTTCACCTTTTCTTAAGAAAAAAACACTATACTGAAATTTTCTCGTATGATGAGGGATCGATTAATTCTCTCTTGCTAATCATCCACATTTTGTTTTGTACATTTTGTAACTTACTAGATGAGTACAAGTTTAGAATTTTCTTATCTTCTTGGTGATTTATAAAGTTTATTTTTAACTGCATTTTCTGTCCCTAATAATGCTTTTAAAAATCATTTCTCTTTTGAAGAATAGACAAAATAATGGTATATGCCCTAAATCGCACATGTGAACATTCAGTGCCATAATGTACATAACACCTGAGATGAGCTTGGCACAGTGCCTGACCTGGGACAGGCTCTCCGTAGGGACCAGCTGCTACTCTGGTCTCAGTAGAAGAGCTGGAGTCATCTCTGCCTCCTTTTCGTCTCTCGTCTTCAGTACTCCATCCCTCGCCTGCACATGCCCCCTCTGAAGTCTTCTCAGATCACCTCGTCCTCTTGGCTTGCAGTGTTCCTGACCTGGGTCTGACCGCCACCACCTTCACCGTGGATGCCTCCAGTGGCCTCCCCATGGGACGCGCTCCCTTGGCTCCTTGCTCCCAGCACACGAGGACACGCCTCCTTTAAATTTTTTTTTTTCCCCCAGAGTCCTTTGATAGAGACTGCTTTGGCCAAAGTCCTTACTTAGCCTGACATTCAAGGTCCTTCACATTCTGGCCTTGGTTTCTCTTCCCATTTTAATTTGCCACCACCCCCCATTAAGCATCTTAAACTGTGTCCTGCCTTCCATGCCCCCCTGACCCCTCAGGCCACCACCTGGCCCATGATGCCCTTCTCCCACTTCTGCCAGGGAAGATCTGTCCGGGCTTAGCACGAAGGCCTCTCCTTTGCCAAGATTTTCATGTCTCTGCCGGGCAGGATGAGTCCCTCACAGCTCTGCTCCGCTCCCCATTCCTCCTACTTTATGCTCATGCAGCCTTGCTGTTCTTTGTTGGCTGTTAGAACTCTGTCTCCTCCGTGAGAGAGCCTGATGCAAGGGCAGAGGCCACACCTTCCTGATTTTCTACCCCTAAAACCTAGTATAATGACTGACAGGAAACCAGGTGCTCAGAATGCATGATGCAGTCACCAAATTAACACCATCATGTGTCTGATTCACCAAATATGTAACCTGCATGTGACGTGGTCGGCAGACCCGCTGTGTGAGAGAGACTGCTCCGGGCAGACGAGGTCAAGGGAGGGAGGCATGGGGATGGTAGTTTCACAAATGATACCTTTTGTGCCTCCTGAGATCCTGGGATAGTTATTTTATCTCCTTGCTGCGGTGCAGTGAGGTGCCCCGGGGTAGGGGGGGCGGCGCAAAGTGCATCTGGATGCTCTGAGGACAGGCAGGCGAAATCAAAAAGCCAGACTCGATGGGGATTCTAACAAACACAGAGAGTGAGGTCCTTAGGAAAAGATCTCCCAAAGAAAGTCTTGTGTCGCATCATCTGTTGCTACTTATTTTTCATACGTCGAGGATTCAGCAGGCTGCATTTAAAATATATCGTGAATTTAATTGTTCTGTGTACTTCATTCTTCAAAGCTAAATAATTAAAGAAGGAAAGAAACAGCCTTGGTAGCTAGCACAAGGAAGATGATTGCTTTTCATTTTCTTTTTTCCCCAAATTGTGGTAGAAAAATACGTAGCAATGTCACACATGATTTTTCTTACTCTTCCAAAAATAAGATAGAATTCCAGTCATTTCCTTGGAGTACCATATATCAGCTGACTTCATGTGATGCTTATTTTTGCCTGGTATTAATGTATTTTTTAGAAACCTTTCAAAGGTCTTTCCCATGATGAAAAAAAATTAAAATGTATGGCTTTATGGTACTATAGATTCCTTAGCAATCGAGATATGTAGTTCTCATTGCCAAGTATGACTTGTTCATGCTAGTTGGTCTTGAAGAGCATCCTCAATTCTGTAAGTATCACAAAGAATTTCTTCAGAGGAACAGACTTTAATTTCAGAAACATACTGCACATAGTAACCGGAGTAAACCTGACTTTTCTTTATCTTCTTTTAATTTTAAATCACTGCTAATAGAAACACTGTTCTATCCTATTTATTGCTTATTTTATTTTCTTCTCAGATATGAATCACTTGTATTCATGTATTCCGATAACACAGAGCAGACAACGTGTTTCCTAAGAAAGTCACCATCCATGTGATGGTCATAAAATATAAAAACTGATCTGTAATCCCTACACCCATACTGTCATCCAGAAATACCACTTCCCACTAAACAAAATCAGTATGCACCATGAACTGGCCATGTTCCCCGACTTAAGGACGTGTACAATTACAATTGCCAATCAGATGGTAATTAGTGTATGTTGGCTACAGTCAAGTTCCACATTAACCACAACATTGTGCTATAAGACATGATCCCAAGCACATAAGTAATTCTATTAATGTTACGAGAAAGTGAGATTTTCATATTTAAGAGAAAACAGATCCACATTTAAAGTCGTTATGTTTGGTTAAAAGCTAAAACACTGTACAGTTAAATCTGTGTCAGAAATAGCAATATGGACACACATTTGCTTATTTTTTTAGAGTATTTGTTTGCTAGGTTTGTCCACAGAAGATGTCTAAATGTGTGATTATCTCAGATACTCAGATTTGGGTTTCTAGGCACCATTCTGAGGAAAAAGAACAGGAACACTAAAGAAACGGGCATTTCTAGATCCGAGGCACACAAAGTACAATATGAACCTGGAAGAGCTCACTGGCCAGGAAGCAAGGAAGTGTTCAGGGACCGATGGGGACACAGATCATAAGACAGAGTAGGCTGTAGAAATGGCCCTAATTCTTCAGCCCATCCTGCCCACAGCCTTTGTGTCCAGCTTTGCCAGGCTCCTCCTCTTGACTGTGGGCTCAGATGCATGCCTTGAATGGGTCACTGGAATAGGAACCAGCAGACACCTGAGGAGCACTTGCACAGTCTGACTTGTCTGCCACGGCTGTGGCACCAACATGTCTGGCCCAGTCGTTGGGCCCCAGGAAGAGAAACAGATGTGGAGCACAGCTAAGTTGCCCAGTCACTGAGAAGAGGCCATTCCAGATCAGCCAGGGGCCAGCTGGTCATCCAGCCCCGGAAGCAAATCAGCCAGCAGATAAGCAGAGTCGCCTAACCAACCACTCACTGGCTGACAACCCACTGTGTGAAAGATAAATGTTTATTCTGTGTCTCACTGAGGGTATGCAGTTTGTTATACAACACTCGTGTGGCCCTACGGACAAGATAGAACCAGTGGGAGGCCTCTCAGGTCCAAGATGGTAAAATCTGAACATCAGAAAAAGAATACCATAGTTGATTAAAACACCTTGAAGCTATAAAAAAGTTCAGGAATCCATAATGGAACTCTCAAAAGTTAAAAAAAAAAAAGCAACTCAGTTGGAGGTAACTATGATATTGAGCCTCTACTCTGAAACGTAATTAAAAATGTCTATATAACCCAAAGCAATCTACGCATCCAAGGCAATCTCTATCAAAATACCAACAGCATTTTGCACAGAGCTAGAACAAACAATCCTAAAATTTGTATGGAACCACAAAAGACCCTGAATAGCCCAAAGCAACCTTGAAAAAGCAAAGCAAAGCTGGAAGCATCATAATTCCAGACTTTAAGTTACTTTAGAGAGCTGTCATCATCAAGGCAGTATGGTACTGGCACAAAAACAGACACATAGATCAATGGAACAGAACCGAGAGCCCAGAAATGGACCCTCAACTCTACGGTCAACTCATCTTCGACAAAGCAGGAAAAAATATCCAATGGAAAAAAGACAGTCTCTTCAACAAATGGTGCTGGGAAAATTGGACAGCCACATGCAGAAGAATGAAACTAGACCACTCTCTTACACCACACACAAAGATAAAATCAAAATGGATGAAAGACCTAAATGTGAGACAGGAAACCCATCAAATTCCTAGAGAACACAGGCAGTAACCTCTTTGACATCAGCCGTATCAACTTCTTACTAGACATGTCTCCACAGGCAAGGGAAACAAAAGCAAAAATAAACTATTGGTACTACCTCAAAACAAAAAGCTTCTGCAAAGAAAAGGAAACAACAAAACTAAAAGGCAGCCTATGGAATGGGAGAAGATATTCACAAATGACATAGCTGATAAAGGGCTAGTATCCAAAATATATGAAGAACTTATAAAACTCAACTCCCCAAAACCAAATAATCCAGTTAAAAAATGGGCAAAAGATGTGAATAGACATTTTTCCAAAAAAGACATTCAGATGGCTAACAGAAACATGAAAAGATGTTCAATGTCACTCATCATCAGGGAAATACAAATCAAAACTACAATGAGATGTCATTTCACACCTGTCAGAATGGCCAAGATCAACAAGACAGGCAACAACAGGTGTTGGCAAAGATGTGCACTGTTGGCGAGAACGCAAACCGAGGCAGCTACTCTGGAAAATAGTGTGGAGGTTCCTCGAAACATTAAAAATAGAACCATCCTATGATCCAGCAATTGCACTACTAGGTATTTACCCAAAGGATACAAAAATACGGATTTGAAGGGACACATGCACCCAATGTTTATAGCAGCATTATGAACAATAGCCAAATTATGGAAAGAGCCCAAGTGTCCACCAACTGATGAATGGATAAAGAAGATGTGGTATATATATATATACAATGGAATATTGCTCAGCCACAAAAAGAAGGAAATCTTGCCATTTGCAATGACATGGATGGAGCTAGAGAGTATTATGCTGAGTGAAATAAGTCCGTCAGAGAAAGATAAATACCATATGATCTCGCTAAATAGGTGGAACTTAAGAAACAAAACAAATGAATATGGGGCGGGGGGAGAAAGAGAGACAAACCAAGAAACGGACTCTTAAGTACAGAGAACAAACTGGTGGTCACCAGAGGGGAGTGGGTGGGGGATGGGTGAGACAGGGGATGAGGGTTAAGGAGTTCGCCTGCCGTGGTGAGCACGGGGTGATGTGTGGAAGCGATGAATCACGAAATCCTACGCCTGAAACTAATATCACTGTATGTTAACTAGCTGGAATTTAAATAAAAATTTGGAGAAAAAAAAACCCAAAATGAATAATCAAGCATCATCCCGCTGTTTCAGTAATGCAAGGGGATGACACATAGCCCGTGTAGGAGGGGGAGGTCCTCCTTTCAGAAGACTGCCAGCTCATAAATGTGGAAGGCATGATGAATCTAGGAACTCACCTTTCACAGCCCCCACTGAAACATCTGATTCAGGTGAGGATCCTCGGCGGATGCTAAACCCGTTCCAAGAACGTCGATGGGATATTTTCCTGATGCCAAAATATTACTTCAGAGAAAACACACCAAGTCTTGACGGGAAAACGCATGTTTACAGTGGAGGAATTTGGGGGCCACAGTTTCACCCACAAATCCACCAAAGAGTCCTGTTTCACCAGTGGGACAACCAGATGCTGTCGACAAATGTGTTACATCATTCCTTGAGGAAATAGTCTAAGTTCAGGGTGTGGAGGCGTCCACACCACAACTGGCCTAATAGAGAGAAATAACTCGGAGCTGTTCTACATTAGCAGAAACTCAAGAGACATAATCACGTATAATTATGATCCTTAATTTGATCCGAGCAGGGAGAAAAAAAAAGTCATAGAAGATATTTCGAGAAGGAAGGAGGAAATCTGAATATGGCTTGGGAATTCAATGTTATTAGAAAATTACAGCCATGTTTGTTGGAGAGAATAAGTTGTTGTGGATATAAGAAGGGCATATTTTGGAGATGCATGTGTGGTATTCAGGGAGGAAAGAAAATGATACAATTTATGTGTAAATACTTTTAGCTAAAAAATTGATCGAAGGCACCAAAATGGCAAAAGTGTTAAGATGAATTAGTGCTTATATGGGTATTCACCGAATTGTCCTTTCTACTTTTTTGTAAGTTTAAGATTTTTCATAAAAAAGGAAGCAGAAAATAAAATGACATAGCCCCTAATTCTGAGGAACCTGCAATAAAGTGCGGTGGACTCCCAACACGGAAGGCCCCATGCGCAGCCCCTCACAACACGCGTGTCGTGATGGGAGGCTTTGGTGGTTTCCTGGGCAGATGCTCACGGGCTTTGCAGCACTGCTGAAGTTGATATGTGTATTTCAAGCCAAAGGAGCCAAAGCATTCCAAAAAATTAAAAATTTAATGTTCTATACTATTTATTTTTCTGGCTTATATCACAAAGATTGTGAGCTGGGTTGTCTGGGGCTGAAATGGGTGGATAGATGGAAGAAGGTGGGTTATATGTGGACTTCAAATCCTGATCACAAGTAACACCACAATATCCACTTTTACAACTTGGGTAATCACAAGTACCTTCCAACATATACTGAGCCCAGCCTGGAAATGACTTGAAAAAGTAGCTATAATTCAAAAATGATGTTTAGCACTAGTTTTCTTTAAATTTTTTTATTGTTATGTTAATCACCATACATTACATCATTAGTTCTTGATGTAGGGTTCCATGATTCATTGTTTGTGCATAACACCCAGTGCTCCACGCAGAACGTGCCCTCTTTAATACCCATCACCAGGCTAACCCATCCCCCCACCCCCCTCCCCTCTAGAACCCTCAGTTTGTTTTTCAGAGTCCATCGTCTCTCATGGTTCGTCTCCCCCTCCGACTTACTCCCCTTCATTCTTCCCCTCCTGCTGTCTTCTTCTTCTTAGCACTAGTTTTCATCATAAGATCTGAGATTGCCCAATTTTGCCTTTGATTAATGGACTGCCCAGATAGCTTTTAAGATCTTTTAAATTTCCCTTCTTCTTACGGGGAACAATTTTTATGTGCTTCGACAGAGTCATATTTAGACTTTTAAACAGCTTATTATACTGAAACCCCACTCAAAAACAAAGCACTTCTTTCCATATTTAACATTGACAACCATATGCTTATGTGGCTAAGGAGAGAAATGATTTATTTGTAGAATTAGCCTTTTTTTTTTTTTTGGAATTTTCTTTCACCTGAATCTATCATAAAAGAAAATATACAGGTAAGGAGGCTTTATAAGGAAAAGGTTTAGGTGGGTGTAGAACAAGGAAAGATCAGCTAGGAAGTCCTGTGCCAATGACACGTTTTTAAGGATATTTATGATTGGTTTTATAAAAATACAAGACTCCTTGAAGGGCTTTAAAGTGATTATAGTCTAATGGTTTTTTAATTTAGTAAACTTCTCTTAGAGCGAATCAATCACAAGTATTATTATGAAAAGTGTCAAAAAAAATCTTAAAAGACTCCGAAATGGGCAAAAAGACCCCTGAGTTTCCTTTGGTAGAAATTACGCATTGTGTGGTGCGCCCCCTGGGCTGTTTGCCTCTTTAGATGTCCACTCCTATCACTGTTTTTGAGCTATTTTAGGACTGTAAGTCAGGGAGAAGTGATAACCATGCAAAGGATTCTTGCCAGACAGGTGCAAATAATTCCCGCCTGTTGGAGATGCAGTTGGGTCCCTCTGCCCCACCCCACCTCCACAGAAAAAGCCAATTTTGCACCAAATTCACCCCAGCATTTCTGACTGCCTACATGTGTGTCTGTCTTTAATTTTCCTCTTTGTATCTTCCTACTTCTTTCCTTAATTCCTGAAAAAATGAAATCTTTGACACATGTCTACTTTACATTAACTTAAAATCATGAGCCTCTTGATTTCTACCTTTAAAAAATTCTTCTTCGATTAAAGATCAGTATGTGCAAGATAGGGTGGATAGAAGTCCACAGATGGGCTATGAGAAAAAATGACTAAACTGTGCAAAAAGTGATGTTGGCTACCAGTTTTCTAGAAATGAAGCGATGTGAGGTTAAACATGCTGTTTTTTAGGCCACTGAATTTTATCAAAAGCAGGTGTTCTTCAAAATTCCTGAACCATTAGGGGATTCTGAAATTCAGTGGTCAGCGACAGATGTTACTTATGTCATTCAAATACCAGAGTTTTTAGTAAATCAGTAACTCTCAAAAAAGCCGTATCACACGGTCTGTGGGCTGTGATTTTATTGGAAACGCTAAGAGCTGAGTCAGGGCTGAACTATGGACACACTTCATCAACAGGGGGTCTACGACTTCGCTGTTTTCCAGTACAAATAGAAGACAGATTTTTTGAATAACCTGATTGTTGGCAGGCATTATTCGAGGGCAGCAGACTACTGGGGAAAGTAAACTCAGGTTTCACATCAATTTTATTCCCTCTAATGATTATGATGGGACAAATTAGCAAATAAAAGTACCTAGAGGTCTAGCTGAAATGACCACCTTACTTTATCTATGCTTCCCTGAGAAAAATCACCTTCTGCTGACAAAGACTCATGAATGGGCAGAGACACAGAAACTTGACAGGAACGTTCCTTCAAGAAAAACTCAGATGAAAAGTGCCCGTGGTGGTCTATAGACCGTTGGAAAAGCACGGTCTGGGAGTCCGGGAACCTGGCTTCTCTTTCAGGCTCTGCCATGGAGTGGATATGCTGGAAGTGGGCAGTGAAATTTGTGAAGCCCTGTCCTTACAGGACCAGAGCATGCTGTCCTCCTCTCCTTTTTCACGCCTGCTAGCAGGGATGCTTTATGATGGCTGGAGCTACAGCAGCCATCTTGGACCCTCAGGTAAGCCTGCAGATGAAATATAAAAGCAAGTTAGAGCAGAGGTCCTACCTTCTGACTCCCATGTGAAAGGGAAATAAATTTGACAAGTAAATTTCTCTCTTGTTTAAGCCAGTATTAGTTTCATTTTCCTCTTGCTCAGAGATGAATCTAATCTGAATAAAGAGGTAAAAATGACGCTCTGACTCTGGATTTGGAGTCAGGAGAATCAGGTTTAATCCTGTTGCAGTGTTCTGCTGAGTCATGTTACTTTATCTCTCAGTTTTTCATTTTCCATAATAAACCACCTCATCTTCCCAGAAGGGTAACCATGCTGGTCAACTGAGACCAGCCACAAATGGGGAAAGAGAAGAACAGGGCTTTGGCCAGCAGCACTCAGGTCTCTGCCGAGGTGAGTGTGGCTTTCTACCAATCAGGCGCCTATTGTTTTATTTGTGAAGGAAAGAAATGTTATGAACCGTATTCTAGAATTTTGAGTGTGGTCTGTGAAAAGCTCAACCCTACGCAGCTCTCACCTCTCTGACTTAACAGCAAAGAAAAAAAACCCCAAATGCAAACAAGCATGCAGGCTGATATTATACGGAATGGAGAAAATCACGACAGGAAACAATTCTGTCTATTCCATTGGGGTGGAAGAACAGAGAAGCAAATGATCAGAGGCACCCTCCTCTCTGCCAGGAAAAGTAGGCAGCACTGGGAAGGAATCCTTCACTCCTTCAGATGGGCTCATTCACATCTGTCAGACCTCCAAGCACCTGATCATACCGTGGACACCGCTGGGCTGTCACTTTCAGAGAAGATCCGGTGTGAGTGACAACCGTGAGACGTCAAAAGTGGATCCCTCCTTGCGGAGCAAGGCTGCCTGGGTCCGTCTGCTTGGAAGTCTGATGGGATGGTGCTGGCGACTGTCCCTGCCAAGGAGAGCAGCTCAGCAGATGAGGGGCCTCGGAAGGTTACCAAATGGCATCATGGTTATAAATCCGCCTCCGTCTTCTGACCCTGGCCCTGACCCCCGACGCTCTGCGGAGATTGGCAGAGAAGGTCTAGTCAATCAGACGGCCAGAACCAATCGATCTGCAAGCCGGGGGACGGCTGGGTGGTGACTGTGCCCGCAGGGGTGGAGCGCTGGCCACACACCCGTCATACGCATCTCGCGGTGCACAGGCACAGCAGTCCCCGCTCTGGTTTCACCGTGAAGTCAGGACCCATCTCTCACGGTAGATCGTTAACCTGAAGTGGACTAAAAAATCCCCACCTTTCCTACTGTGTGAACTCAGGCTACTCGACTTTTCTCTCAATATTCCCATCTGACAACAATGGGGATGTGAACGATACCTCGCTTATAGGACATTAAAACCATGTCTGGTTCAGTTTTAAGTAATCCTAAGTACTAAGCGCTACCGACACTATTCGCAGAAAACATCCAGCGTCTGGGTAATGGATGTCTTCCCATGAAAAGTCACTGGAGTTCGAAGGAATGCTTTACACATGGAACCTGACAGACCAAGGATTGCTACAGTCCTTCTATTTCATATATTCCTAATATAACTGTGTAATTTATCATCTAACTAAAACCCTTAGAAGTGCTTTAATAATCACCCCAGGGCAAATGACATAACCTGAATATGCGAACCCTGGTTTATTCCCAAATTTGGCACACTCCAGGTGTTATTGCTAAAAAAAAAAAAAAAAAAAAGGCTAGCATTAGCAGAAACAAATTTCTGTATTTACCCAAAGTTTTTAAAGTTAAAAATCTTGACTTAATCTCATGGATGTAAGTTTCTGTCTATAGTCTTTGAGACCAGAGGATAACTAAACTTGAACTGTCAGGACTGTAAATCTGACAATGATATTCCATGCATGCCACTGATAAAGATTGTAATTTAAGAAAGCAACAAATCAATTCTTTCAAAAAAGGACGAATTGATCTGCACTGTAATTTTACAAACATACACAATAAGGCTCAACTCATCTTTAGGTGATGTTAGTATAGTTATCTACAAAATCGATGAATGGTGTTTCAGGTCTCCCATGGTGAGATATTGTCTTTATGAGTGAAGTAGCGTTCATTTTAATCGTACAAATCTCCGTCAAAGGCAGCGTTGCAATCTTTGGCCAGTAATGAGTTCTGTCCTGTTAGCTGATGGGGACGTTCAGCTCAATTTATAGCTACTGGGAGAGCTGATAAAGGTCATCTCTGCATGTCGTTTATTAGAGCTGCCTTTCTGAATAGTGGAGGTACAGGGAAAATGATGTTGAAAATTGTAACTTGCAGTGGAATATGTGTTTACTCTATTAGGGAATGGATTTTTTTTTTTTTTTAAGTGCCCAAGTTCTATCGCTTTCCTTTCCCCTGGTCTTGTTTGTTCGCATTTGCTTTCAGTCCATTCGGTGGCTGTGATTCACACGTACTCTGCTGTATGTTAAACAGGAATGGTACAACGATCGGCTGGGTTTGCCCAAACAGGCTCTCTTACCTCCTTCCAACACCATGGAACTACAAAGGAATATTTCCTCCCCAAACAATATCGTTATACTTCATTTATTCTATAGAATAGAATCACGTCAGCTAGATCAACATCAGCAACTCTCATGTGAGCGTGAACACACACACACGTGCACACGACTCCCTAACTGGTGCAAAGTATCTGATTTTATGAAAAAACCTGCCCTGGGTTTGCTTATCCAATTCAATCCACTAACAAGCTACTTTCCAGTAGGTGCTGCGGACCCCTCACCATGTGCTCGCCCTGGCCCCAGCGGTGGGGCTGGCTACGCCTCCCTCCTGCCTCAAGGAAACACTCTACAGGGCCTGTCAGGGTGGGGCTCGACTTAGTCCCCTCTGCCTTTAATGGAACCCCACTGCGATTCTAACTGAGATCCTCAAACAGCTCTTGGCTGGGGGTGCGCCTCCCACAGGCTCAGCACCGCTCAAGGAGCTAAGGCAAACAGGCGATCGTCTGGGTCCAAATGCCCATTTGTTCCGCTAGCCCTTGGTTCACGGTTTTCTTTCCATGATGCCTGCCTCCTGTGTCATCATCCCTTGAGGGGAAAGACCATGTTATTTCACGTTTTGATGTGTTTTCGTACAGCCAACACACCATGAATATTTCAAAAGAAAAAAAAATAAAATTGTGATAGAGAAAAGTCTGGGGTGTGTGAGTGAAACTGGAAAATCAGGCGTGACATTTTGGTGCTGTGGAACAGCCAAAGACGGACTGTCACACACCCAAAGGCCGAAGTGCTAAAATAAACGACACCAGGACATCAGAGCCCTGTGTCCTCTCAGCAATGTCACCCGTTACTGTCCAGAGAGAAGAGCAAATTTTGCAGGTCTGACAATCTGATTTCTGCTTAATTTTTCTATTCTATTCTCTTGTCCACTTAAACCATGAGCAAATCAATGTTTCAGTTTTATTTTTATTTTTGCATTTCATGCATCTTCTATTTCTCATAATGCTCCCGGTCTTACTCATTGCTCCATGTGCTAAATCAAAGCACAGGATCTTCATGAGTGGATAAATGACTGTTCCTCCCCAGGGAGACATGCCAGGTTGTCTCTCCTTCTGCTGGGACTCAGCCCCAGGGTTCATGACTCAGGCGGTCGCGCCCGGAAGTCACGTTTTCCTGACCCCGTTTCTGTGGCACACTTCTCCTAGGAGACCATTAACGCCTCTCTGACTCGTAGCCCTAACTTGTTTTTCTCCTTTTAGCAGTATGCAATTCCCCGAGTGCCTTCCCAGGCTGAGGAGCACCGTCCCATCTCAACTCTCCCGCTTCCACGGGACTCGGTGTGGGTGTTGAAGAAGTAGGTTTGACTGTTGGGGAAAGCAGGAAAACCCCTTTTTAAGAAATCACATGATAGAGTAGATAATGGAGTCAAATAAACAAAACTGGTGCCACTATAGAGATCAGGAAACAAACAAAAAAATCCCTAGGCTTTGTCCTAAGTTCACTGGAATCTCACCAGGCTGAATCAAGAGAGGAAAGAAAATGGAAGAGCTAGTAGGCCTGCTGGGCGGCATGGACCACAGCCAGTAACCTGGCTGGGCTCCAGCTACGGCCCTGGGAGGGCAGGGGGGAGACGGGCTCTGGGGACCACGGAGCCCAAAGAAGCGGGTGCTTGCTGGCTTCACATGCTCAGCTTTTTTATTTTCCCAATAAAGAAACTCAAACACAGAAAGAGTAACGGCCTATTCATGGCGAAGGAAGAAAACCTGACCCTCCGGCCACCAAACCTCATGGCCCTTCACTTCCTGGTGGGGACTGTGGCAGCAGGACAGAGAACGGAGGGCAAGGCGGGGCTGCTTGGGGAGGAAGCAGCACAGACCTTCTGGCCGCCCAGCATTCCAGGCGGTGGCGGCCAGCCTTTACAAGGTGCCATCCAGAGTCCCCAGCCGTAAACCTTATGTTGGACCCTTCTAAAGAGGCTTGAAAATAGATCATTTCTGCAGCCACTTCGGCACAATGTAGGAAAAGACTAACACACAGAAGCAACTGTATTTGAATTGGAGAGAGATTTATGTACCCTTTGTTCTTTAGAACACAAAGCAGTTTTTTCTTTAGGGTTAATTTCGTGGATGGGGGTGTCACATGGCATGGAAACCACATTGTCTCTTTGGGTCATCCATTATTTGGAGTGATTTCTGGAAGTATTAAGAATTCCTGAGACACGTATGATGATTCCTCAAAATATGAAACACTGGATTACCACATGATCTTGGGTTCCCAGAAGAAGTGAGAACAGGGACTCAAACATATTTGCAAAATGTCACATGCATGCACACATACGCTGAAATATTAGTCAGCTTCTAAAAGGAAGGGAATCCTGACACCTGCTACAACATGGATGAACTTTGAGGACATTATGTAAGTGAAATAAACCAGAGGTAAAGGAAAAATATCGCATGGTTCTGATTACTAGTCAAATAATGGTCAAACTCACAGAAAGAGAGAGCAGAAGCGTGAGCGCCAGGGGCTGGGGGAGGGGGACAGGGATTGGGGTTTCGTGGGGACAGAATTTTAGTTTTGCAAGATGCCAAAGTGCTGGGGCGGATGGTGGTGATGGTTGCAAAGCAATGTGAATGTGCTTAATGCTACCGCACCGTACACTGAAAAATGGTGAAAATGGTAAATTTTGTATTATACATATTTTAAAACAAATGCAAAAAGAATTCCTGGAACAGAAACATAGGTTTAATGTAGAGCATGGGAAAAAAGAGAGAGGGTCTGAAAAAGTGTGCAACTATATAATTAACCTCTTCTTAACTTTGTTTGGACCCAAGCTCATGACTTTGTGGATCATGGAAAAAACAAACAAACAAAAAAAAAACCTCAACATGAAAGAAATCATGCTCGTTTAAGAAAGATCTGTGGGTTCAGGTAACTATTTCATTTATATACCGCGTCTCCCCAGCACGCTATTCTGAATCACTGCTGGGAGGCACGTGCCCCGACCAGTCACTTGCTCCTGGATGACTGTAAGGTGTAGACCAGAAGGAAATGTGTGTCCCCACACACATTGTGGGTGTGGTGCCAAGCTAGGCCCAGGTACCATGGAGTTGGTGCTGGAATTAGGGCAGGGCTTTGTGTAGTAGGAAATCCTCCCCATGTCTTCTGGATCCCCATGGTCGGTGGGTGATCAGAGCTGGTGGGAAGGCACCCTCAAGTCCTTGTTCACTCCTAGAGCCTCTGGCCCACCTCAGCTAGTACTTACGCTCCCCATGAAGGGAAACGGGGTAGGAAATCCATTCACCTGAAATCTTTTACTGTTTCAACTTTTGCCCCGCATCACACCAATAAAACATTAATTGGGCTCATTAAAAAACAAAAACAAAACCAGGAAAAACCCCAAAGCTCAACTCTTTACTTCCAAGAGGGCAGTTTGGAGCAATTAACCTATTTTGATAGCATTCTGGTAGAGCCCCCTCCTGCCCCACTGGACTGGCTAGACAGGGCAGTGTGGACTCTCATGGCTGGGGTTCTGGTGTGAATCATGAATCATTAACAAAGAGCAGGAGTGTGAAATAAACGAAAGTTCAACAGCATGAATAGAAGACAGAAAATCATTCTATTTACAGCACAAATGGCTCAAGAGGAAACAAAGAACTTCTAGAATGGAATGGATTAGGGTCTTCAGGCTGTGGAAAAGGAAGAAGAAAATGGTGAATGAACTAGTTGGGGGTCAATACCGGTATAGTGCTGGAAGGATGCTCAATATTTTTAAGAATACATATTGTATTTCTGTGTTCACTGTTTGCATACAGTCACCCCCAAACTGCAAAACATACGGTGCTTATTCCTGTTCCTACAGGTGATGAATTCATCCTATAGTCTCTGGTCTCACACAACTGTCAGTGAAGTCTGTCTCCTTGTGTAGAATCTAAGGGCTGACATCTCAAAGTCTGTGGCTGTTTTGTGTCCTCATAAAACGCATCAATCAAGAGATGAGACCGTTCAGCCCACAGTCTGCAACCACGGTGTTCAGTACGAAGTCATTCCTTCTCAAGAAGAACGTGTCACTGTAAAAGATGATCTCACTCTCTTCCCAGCATGCGCACTTTCTGTCTGGTAAGGTATAATGTGAGGTTTTATTTGTAGGGCAGTGACTGGGCTTTGAAGGTCCAATAGCGTCCTATCTGTACAAAGAACTACACGCTGTCTCCACAAACATGTTCCTCTTTCGCAAATGGGAATAACTCATTGCAATGTAATGAGGACTAAGCTGATATTTTTAGCTTATTGTCTTTTCTTTACCTGTGAGCGAGGAACTTTACATTCAAAGCTTTGGTAATGTGGCAGTCTGCCTGAAAGCTACCAAGTGTGAAGGAAAAATTACTATTAGAAATATCAGTGATTCCATCATGAAAAATAACATCCTTTACAGTACTTTATGTAACATTATATACAGAAGTACACGGAGACATTCTGGTTCCCCAGGAAGGGAGAAAAAACAGTCATTCCTGTGATCGGATTAGCTGACAGCCAACACAGATTTCACAAAGCTATTATAAAGAATCTGTCTTACAGACTTAAAGCTTTTCCCAGTAACTGGGCAATCAAAGTTGAAACACAATTATGTCTCAAAGTATACACAGTTCAGAAGAAAAATGTATAATGTTTAGGAACTGGGTGTGATGATTTTAGAAGAAAACCCAGCTGTCTGTCACTATCTCAATGACTTTTAATTTTTCTCATCAGTCACTGGACCAATGGGGTAAGCAGATTCCAGTTTCCTGAGGAGTCATGGAAATGACTGTGTGACAGTTCGTGGCAAATGTTTGTCTAGCATACATCTAGGGGATCATGCTGTATCAAAAATTTAAATGTTTTGACAAATTCTATTAGGATTATCTACAGCATGAGGAAAATTACATTACCAACTAATGTTTGAATAAATCAATTTCATTTGAAAATATAAAAGCCAAAGTTAAAGTTAAAAATTCTGTCAAATCTGACCCTGTCTGACCATCAATATGGTGACTTCCCTTTTGCCCAGTCTCTTAGGTCCTCCCTCATTCGCCCACACGTCCTTATAGGCCATGTGCAATGATTCTGTGATTTCCTTGACAAATCGGTTGATGTGGGTTAGGAAGAGAATACTTGACTCCTGCACAAAACAGTATTGATGCAGACCCGGGGCTCCTTCACCTGCTCTGAGGTCTCAAAAACAGAGTATGGCATTTTTGTTCTACCGCCAGAGGCAGAAAGACACATGTTCAAACTGGTTTGGGGACTGACTGAATGTGTGACTTTGAATAAGTTACTGGATCAGTGACAATAATATTGCCTTCTTCACTAGGCTATCACAATTAAAAGAGATAACACATGCTGAGTATTTGGCGCAAGTGCCTTAAACATGATCATTTTTAGTTTCTTAGCACATATTTACTCTAGACTGAGCTAAGGAAACCCACCTGAGAACCTAGGTGCTCTTCCATTCTTTCCTTAGCCTTCTCCCACCGTTCATTCCTCTCTTCAGTTTCCACTCAGGAGCGGAATTGCTGGGCAAACGGTATCTCTCTGTTTACTTGTCTGAGGAACTGCCGAACCGGTTCCCACAGTGGCTGCACCATTTTACATTCCAACCAGCCAGGGACGAGGGCTCTGACTTCTCTACATTCTTACCAACACTCGCTATTATCCAACTCTCTGATTCCAGCCCACCTGGTGGGTGTGAACCGGTATCTCACTGTGCTTCTGAGGTGCATTCCCCTGATGACATCTTGTCATGTGTTCATTAGGCACCTGTGTATCTTCCTCAGAGAAATGTCTGTTGATATCCTTTGCCCATTTTTAAACTGGGCTAATTGTCTTTTTGGTATTGAGTTGTAAGAATTCTTATATATTCTGGAAACAAGTTCCTTATCAGATACATGATTTGAGACTACTTTCTCCCATTTGATGGGGTGCCTTTTCACTTTCTTGGTGGCATCCTTTGAAGCACAAAAGCTTTTAAGTTTGATGAAATCCAATTTGTCTATTTTATTTTGTTGCTCATGAATATTTAAGAGTCCTTAGCCAAATCCAGTATCACGAAAATCTACCCCACCGTTTTCTTCTGAGTTGAATGGCTTTAGCTTACATTTAGGTCTTTGATCCATTTTGAGATAATTTTTGTATACAGTGGGAGGTAAGCATCCAACTTCATTCTTTAGCACATGACTGTCTAGTTGCCCAGGATCATTTGTTAAAAAGATATTAACGCTCATTTTTATGCTGCTTTACCATATTTTAAGCAATTTTACTTGTACAATTTTACACTGTAACATACACAAATGACAATATCATATACCTCTAAGGTAGACAGGCTTGAAAAGTATAATTACTGACTTTTCCTTCAAGCCTTCAACCTGGCTCCATTCCTCAGAGTCTGCGGAGGCTGTGTGCCTGAACTCTAGCACAAATTGGGGCAGAAGGGATATACACTATTTTTAGGTTTGGCCCTTTTCCTCCTAGCCACGCAACTAAATTTCTCCGCCTTTCTGGCATTTAGATGGGGTCATGTGACTGACTCCAAACCAATGGCAAATGCAAGTAGAAGAGATGCACACCTCTTTTAGGGCCAACTCTAAAACCTCCGGTGAGAAACTCTCCATTCTTTTTCTGACTCTGTTATAAGTAAGATACAGCATATCGCAGAGGAACCTCAGTTCTTACAGATGCCACACCCAGTAGAGAACAGAATCTCAGTTCCTGGAGTACCACATGGAGCAACCCTCATGGTCAGCCCCATCCACATTAACTGCAATGTGAGGAAGAAATAAGACTATCCAAACTGTCAAAGTGCTTGGACACAGATCTCTGAGAATTGGGGTATAGCAGTTGTGGCTGGGTTCCTGAGATAAGAGCCAGGAAATTCACAAAGGGGGTGATTGTGGAGAAATGTCCCAAACTGGGAAGCATGAGTTTGAGATGGTTTTCATAGATCTGAGTCCCTGGCAGCCCTGGGCAGAGACAAATGAGTACTTCCTATACATGAGCAGTAGCTCAGACAGGTTGGCTGTCCTTCGCTTACAAAGATAATAAATATCAGAATAATGGCTAGAAACTCTTTTCTCAGGTTTGTAACTTGAGGCTCTTTCAATTAAACTGTAGAGGGAAGGGAGATAATCGCTACATTCTCTAAGATTTTAATAACTGTCAAAAGACAAAAAGAATTAGATTGAGTCTAGGTTGCTTCAAAAGAAATAATTAGACCCAAGGATAGAAAATTCTAGGGACAAATTATAGATTAATATTATAAAGAACTACCTAACAACCACTGCTAGCTTCTTCAGTTAGAGTACTGAGCTATACCGAGTAAATACGTTCCAACACAGATTTGTTGAGCGTATTGACCAGGGGTTGCTGAGAGACTGTTTTTATTGGATGGGTTGTTGATGACGTGACATCAAACCCCCTTCTGGTCCTGCTGCTTCTTGCCGTCCCCACACACAGTTCACTAATGTCTCCGTTCAGAACGCCTAAAAGTCCCTCCTTTAAGATCTGACTTAAGTGCCTCCTCTGCAAAGTCTTTGAAGACTAATACTTCTCTGTATGTGACATCTTCACTTTGAGTTTAAATGTATTATTTTGTTCAAAACTCTTAATTTGATTACAATTTCTAAATATTCTCCAGTTGCATCACGTATCACTTTTTAAAAACTTCCCCATCATTTCATAAGTACCAAGGGCCTTTTCAATCACTCAACCTAAAGTGTTTTTTATTATGAAGGGCGTACAGTTGGTCCTTACTATACTGAATGGTCATCAAAGAAAAAAAGTGCCTTAGGAGATTAGATAATATATTTTGTTCACTTGAAAGCCAATTTCTGTATCTGCTGGAGACTTTCGCAAATCCAAAGTGCCCAGGCCTAGAAAAGTATGCTATAAAATTTCCAGGCTGTCAGAGGAACTTTCTAGAGAAATCCTCCCTATCTCTGTATCAATTACTATTAGAAAGGGAAAACATATGAGTACATACTAATTATCTTAATTGAAGTTTGGAAAGAAATGTTTAATAATGCTTCTCCATGGTCATCCTATGACCACAACAAGAAGCTTCTAGGAAGGGAGTGGGGGCAGCACCTTACTCCTATCCTAAATACAGATCTTAATTCCAAGAAATATTTTTCTCTTTCAGGTACTATGGGTCATCATCTGCTATACGCTTTTAGCATTCTATACTGAAAATAATGAAAGAGAAATTGTTTTCAAATAGGTTATCTGGAGGAATTTAGCTAAATACTGATTATCATGTTACTCCAATATACTAAATAAGAAAACAAGACAGCATGCATTTTGTTATTCAAAGGATATTCCCTATCAAAATATTAGCCACTTCAGCACTGCAGAGTAATTGTGTTAATGTGATTCTTTTTCAGGTAATTGTATTGCTAAGCACTAAAAATGTCAGAAGTACGGGTTTTAATCTTCTCAATGCTCATCCCCACAGAAACACACTCCTAGGAGCACAGAAAATTGTGAACATTTTAAAGTCTTCCCTGAAAATTCCTGAAAGCATTAATGGGGAACAAGTATCCTTTTGAGTATCATCCAATATCACATGTGTCAGAGTTGAGAAACAGGCCATTGTGAACACAAAAGAGGAAAGAACTACATGTAAAATCCTATGGAAGATAAAGCCACTTCCAGAATAGCACAGAAAAGCCCTCTGAAAATCTGCTCCTTCATAAATGCAATGAGATTGCAAAAATTGTGGAAATTTTTGCAATTAACCAATGGCTCCCAACAATTGGAAGTGCATTTACTCAAGAAAAATGCATCAATCTTGGTCAGAACTGTGGCCTTTTAAACTCGCTTTATTCTCATCTTCCTCTCCCCATTTCCCTGGTAGTCTTGAAAACCGACAACCTCACAATCACGACAGCCATTAAAATGATCAGCTTAGAAGATACTGGAGGAGGAACCTCTTCATGGCTCTCCAAAAGCCCCATTCCTAGAGGGCTGCCATTATTTCACCTGTCCGGCAGTTTGCTGAAAACCTGCACTCACAGAGTTTGTCTTTATTTGTTCTGACTCAGAGCAAAAGCCTTTTCCCTGGGGCACTTGTCAAAAACAATCAGTGACAATTGTTTAAAATAGCAGCTGCCCGAGGTGATGATAACAGTTGGGGAAAATGAGAAGTTGACTAAAAAACTTAAAAGGAAAAGCTATGGAATGAGATCTCCGTGAAGACTTTGAAAAACCTGAACATACTCCTGGGAATCTAGAAGGCAATTTTCATGTGTGGGCTGGATGTATGCATAGGAAATATGTGAGAATGCCTTAATCTTTCAACTCTGGCTGACCTTGGGACTCTGAACAAGCAGGAAATGAAGACTATGGCAAGGCTGTAAACTGCTTGGCTGAGTATCAAACTTGTGCCCTTACATATGCACCCAGAGCTTGTTGGGAAAAGCTGGGAGATTTACTGGTTCAATGTATTTAAGGATGTCTCTGTCCGATCACCTGACCACTAAGCTAACCTAGCACAGACTTCAGTGGCCATGCAGGAAAAAATACAGACTTTATTGAATTAGTTCAGGAAAGCCATTAAAAATATAAACACAAACAACAAGAAACAGTAGCAAGACCTGGGGAGAAGGGCAATTTGGTTTTGAGATGCCACATTTTATTATTTAAAATACCCAGTATTTAACAAAAATCTTGAGACATACAAAGAAACAGGACAGTATGTTCTATACACAGAAAAGGACAGTCAATGACTATTC
Source organism: Callorhinus ursinus (assembly GCF_003265705.2). Classification (NCBI taxonomy): domain Eukaryota; kingdom Metazoa; phylum Chordata; class Mammalia; order Carnivora; family Otariidae; genus Callorhinus; species Callorhinus ursinus. Next base: position 2,995,977 of record NW_027397142.1, on the reverse strand, counting down.
CTAAGCCACTGGACGTATTACGGGGAAAAACCCTTTAAGTTAGCTATTATAGATCTCTTCAAAGAACAAAAGGAAACCATGTCTAAAGATCTACAAAGAATGAGCACTATGTCTCACCAGATAGAAAACATCATTAAAGAGAAATTATTTTAAATGAACCCAATAGAAATTCTGGAGTTGAAAAGTACAATAACTGAAATGAAAAATTCACTGAAGAGATGAAAAATAATTATTAGATTTGGCAGAAGTGAGAAGCAGTGAGCATGATGATAAGTGAGAGTATCCAGTAGTAGGAAGAGAAAGATTAAGGAATGAAGAAAAATGAACAGTTTCAGAGGCCTGTGGGACATCCTCAAGTGTATCAACATACGCATAATGGGAATCTAAAAGGAGAGGCAAAAGAGAAAAGGCAGAAATCATATTTGAAGAGATAATGGCAAAAAATAGAAGATAAGGGAACTCTTCAGCTCATTCCGTGAGGCCTGTGTTACCTTGATCCAAAAAGCAAAGATATCACAAGAAAACTACAGACCAATACCTCTTATGAATATAGAGGCAAAAATTCTCAACAAAACATCAGCAAACCAAATCCAGCAATATAAAGAGAATTAAGCATCAAACCAAAGTGGAATTTATCCCCCCAATACACGGTTGGTTCAACATAGAAAATTAACCAATGCAATACGCCATATTAATAGAACAAAAGACAAAAGTGCATGACCGTTTCAATTGGTGCAGAAGTAGCATTTGACAAAATCCTTCATCTTTACATGATAAAAACACTGAACATACTAGGAACAAAAGGGAACTTCCTCAACTTCACAGAGGGGCTCTATGAAAAACCCACAGTTAACACCATAAGTAATGGTGAATGATTGGTAGCTTTCCCCATGAGATAAGGAACAGCCAGAGAGGCCCACTCTCGCTACTGCTATTCAGCATTATCCTGGAGGTACAAGTCAGGACAATTAGCTAAGAAAAATAAAAAGCAGCCAGATGGGAAAGGAATTTCTAGTTGTAGAAGATATGAATACACTAAAAATCATTGATTTATCTATTTGAAAAACTAATAAGTCAAACATATTTGTACACCAGTGCTCCTATCAGCATTATTCACGACAAAGGTAGAAACAACCCAAATGTCCATCAATAGGAAATGGATACACAAAATGTGGTTTATACTCACAATGGAATATTATTCAGCCCTTCAGAAGGAATGGAGTTCTGACACATACTACAATGTGGATGCATCCTGAAGATGTTTTGCTAAGTGAAATAAGCCAGACAAAAAAGGACAAATATTGTTTCATTCTATTTACATGAGGCACCCTGAGAGTCAAAGCCACAGAGTCGAAAGGAGAAAAGAGATTAGCAGAGGCTGGGGGCGGGGAACAGTGAGTCACAGAGTTTCTGTTTGAGATGGTAAAAACAAGTTTTCAACGTGGATGGTGGTGATGGCTGCACAACATTCTGAATATACTTAATGCTACAACACTGTTTGTTTAAAAAAGGCTAAAATGGTAAATTTTCCGTTATGCCCCTCTTACCAAAATAAGAACATATCTTGTAGGGGGAAAAGAAACTTCTAAAAATGCAAAAATATTGAGGACAAGTTAAAAAAATATGAGTTTTTAAAAATAAAAAAATGAGTTAGAGGGCAGGCTAATGAAAAAAAAGAAGCGGCACCAAACACTATCATCAGATGGGTAAATCTGTCGCTCAGAGGGTGCAGGCTAGCAGCCCCGCACGCGCATGCTCGAGAGGAACAAGGAAGGTAATGGGTGGCAGATGGCGGGAGTCAGGTTTCTCACTGTTAATGAGGGGATTTCAGAGGAGCAACAAGCAACAGCTAGAGTGTCCCAGGTAGAGACATCAATAGGAACTCATGTTTAGCTTTAAGAAGATATAGATGGAGCTAAATGATAGATAAGTAGGTAGGTAGGTAGGTAGGTAGGTAGGTAGGTAGAGAGAGAGAGAGACAGGCAGACAGACCGGTGGTAGCCCCGGAGGTATGTGTGTGCACACAGGTTGCTACACACACATATTTCCTTGCTTGGTCAGCTGTGACGGCTTCGAAGCCATGATATCCTAATGCTAATGAGATCTGGTTTCTAATACTATTATCTGATAGAAGGAACCAGGGCTCCTTGGAGAAATGGCTAATTCTAGGGCTGGGGAAGGGAAAATGTAAGATAAGCCTGTGGCGTCTTGTAGTACCAGAAAGTAGAACAGTGCTGAAAAGAGAGGCATAGAGGGAGGAAGGAGGGGGAGGAGGAGAGAGAAAAGGGAAACCCGAGGAAAAACCCCCAGTGAGGAGGGCGCAGCCAACAGTACAGGAGTCCGCTGCGGGGGCGCTCAATGGCCGAAGCCGGAAGCCCTTGAGGAAGAAAAAGGAAAAAAAAAAGCAGTATTGGATTATAATACAAAGTATAAAATAAATATCTATGAGTTGATTTTAATGTCAATATGTGACTCAGTAAAGAAATAAACAGTGGAGGATGGACAAATCCCCCATGCAGAGAATTCTGAATAATTTATACAGATTTTTTTGTTCTCACGGGGTGGAATATGGTCTTCCACTCCTTAACTGTGGACTGTGCATAGTACCTTCCTGCCGGAAGTACGGCGCGGAGAGACGGAGGGAAAGAAAGACTCCACAGAGCAAGCCGGCAAACACCGCGTCAGCCAGATGGTCCAGGGTCAACGGTGATCAGTCAACTTGATAGCACGTGCCCTTGACGTGATGTGATGAGAAGGTCATTCCACTTCTTCCCCAAACCCTATGGTGCCAAGCTCATGATGAAAAACATGAGACAGATTGCAATTTAAGAACAGTCTACCAGAGACATGACCACATTCTTCAAAATACCTGCCTCTGACCCCTGTCATGGTCATCAAAGCAAGAAATGTCCGAGAAATGATCATGGCCAGAGGAACGGAAGGAGAAAGAAGGCCTGGATGTCATGTGTAACCTGATGGGATTCGGAAGCAGGAGAGGACATCAGGTAACCACTGAGGGCACCCGAATTAAGTATGGACTGTAGTTAATAATGATGTATTGGTATGAGTTGATTAATTGTGACAAATGTACCATCCTTGGAAGATGATAACAGGGTAGATCTGAGAAGTCGCACATGACACGTCAATGTTGAGACTTTTCAGATGCTTGGGTCCAGAACGGAGCGAAAAGAATATGTTCCTGATAGGCAAGAAACAGTCCTCTGGTTCTAATTCTTCTTCTTCTTTTTAAATATTTATTTATTTATTTGGTGGGGGAGGGAAGGACAGAGGAAGAAGGAGAAAGTTAAGCAGACTCTTTGCTGAGCGCAGAGCCCTAAGCAGGGCTCTGTCTTACCACCCCGAGATCATGACCTGAGCTGAAACCAAGAGTCAGACGCTTAACTGACCGCGTCACCCAGGAGCCCTGCTCTGCTTCTAATTCTGCAACGACAGAATGGAATAGTTTCTCTCCATTCAATTCACCAAGTGCTCATAGCCACTGGTTTCCCAAACTACAAATTCTCTTTCAGTACAATAACTCTGCGTGGCCCCAGATACGCACGTCCGATGTCCCAGGTAACGCGTGACTGAGGAGGTAAGACCATGAACCACAAGTTTCAAACACTCATCTAATTTTAATAGAGTTCCACAGCAAAAAAAAAAAAAAATTTTTTTATAGTGTCTATTTTCCATTTACTATTTTATCTTTTTAACCACAATCTGCATCCATTTTTAAAAGATAAACTTGGATATTTTCAATTAAAAAAGAATATTTTTTGAGGTAGTATTTAATTTTCATTTTCAGAAATATGGTATTGAGTTTGGGGTTGTATTGATCTGCTGGACAAAGGAAGGAGGATGAGACAAGAATATTATCTCCTACAAATTAGGTCTCGTACGTGGACCTTCTGACTCATCTACTCCTGTACTCGTCTCTCTTCCAAACGGCACCTAGCTACATTTAAAAAATAATTATTGAGGTTCCTGGCTTTGGCAGACAGCAGTGCTCCTGCTGAAATGGTCCTATGTCACATCGTTAATATTATAACAGGCAGCTAAATGTACACTCAAGGTCACGCGCCGCATTAACAGAACGAATAGCTCCGCGATCAAGAAATCATAGGCCCGCTCAACACGCCAGATCGTATCTGTCTTTGAGCTTATTCGCTACACGTATGCAACATACACATCTGCAGCAGGATCATCAGTTTCTTTGAATGCTGGCCTTAAAACCAAGTCTCTGGCTAGACTAAAAATAGCCTGTCACCCGTCCCCGGAACCACTGGAGGGCACTGTTTCATAAAATGCTCTAAGCACTACCGAGCTTTTTAAAACTAAAAATAATAGTACTGTATGGGCTGATGGAAGACGTTTCTCTGAATTCATCAGTGTTGGTAAGCACGGGTAATTCAGAAAAATGAATGTTTTCTTCTTCATATTATTAATCCATAAATCAGGAGCGTTGGGTTTTAATTTCAGTCCTCGGGGACTGATGTACCAACTCAGCAAGTCTCAGAACATCTGCAATCCGGTCTCCTTACCAACAAATTAGACATTTGTGGAACCTCTTTATAACGTCTTTGGAATATTTTCACAAACTCTATGATTCTGATCTTCAGTGTTGTGGCTATTGGTCTCAGTTTGCTTAAAACCCTCCTTTATTGGGAAGTCATCGATTCTGGGTTTGACCGAATACTTTCAGCTGGGATCTAGCAGTCCAATCGGATCCCAAAGCAAGAATTGTATTCCCTAATCATGTTTATAACGGCCAAGGTTGTGTGTCTTCAGGCCAGGGGTCTCCTGCTGCCTCAGACAATTAGCTGAGAAAAGCAGGATTGTAGATACATTTTAGAAATGAAGAGACCGATGCCTGGAAGGCTCAGGACTGGAGCCTCGTCCGCTGACGTCAATGTGTGCGCTTGTTCTAGATCACTCTGGTGCTGCTTCCTCCTTCATGCCCTGGCCTCACCTGCAGAAGATGCTCAGTGACTGTGTGTCGAATAAATAAACAAATACGAGGACAAACCCAAGAGGATGAGCTTGCAACTGTCTACTTGGTCAAGGGATGCCAATGCTACCATTAAAGACTGTACCACAGAGAAATGTACCTTCCGCCACCGATTCTCCATTTCCCGCCTGTTCGAGAAGAAACAGAGGAAGCAAGAATAAACAGAATTCTCCGAGGATCCGGAATTGAACATGAGCAGAATAATCCATGGCCACAGCAGTTCTGCTGCTGACCAGACAGAAACCTTGAAAGACGAGTTCACGGTGTTTTGTTTTGTTTTGTTTTGATTACGAGCATTAAAACCTGAAGAACTCCCAAACTTCAAGAGACTCTAATGAAAATGTCGCACAAGTCTGGGCTTTAGTTTTGCACGCTGTCTTTTCTTCTCCCCCACTGCAGAGCTGTAGTCCTCAAACCCAGTTTTGATCAGTTGGCTCCCACACTCAGATATCCCGAACACCCCCAAACGCTCACAGAATAAAATTCAAACTTCCGAGCGTATCACTCAAGGTTTCCACAGTTGGGGCACAACCTATTCTGACGGGTGAAGCCCGCACCACCTGTCCTTTCTCCACTCGGTGCCACACGGAGTCACAGGCGACAGAACAAATACTAGGGCCATGGGTACAGAGGTTTCTTCCCCCGCTCCAGCTCTTCTTGCAGTCTGGAACATTCTCTCATCGGTCACGTAAGCTCCAGCACCCAGTGTGAAAATGTCCCTCCATCTCTCTTAGCCTGATGTCCCCCATGCTCCAGAGAACCTTCCCCCCTGCCCCTCATCGCCTCTTGCTGTCCCCGCATTGGGGGCCTGGCGGCTCCGTCAGCCCACGGAGCCAAGCACATGCGCCCCAGAAAAGGTCCTCGGTGAGTCTGTGTTACCTGTCAGGAAGATGGCTTTTTCAAAGGTAGCCGGCTCATTTAAATACATTTGAGTTTATTTTTAGTTTTCTGAAAACTAAAAATATGACTTTCAGAATGAATTTCACAGTTATCACTGGGGGAATGTGATTAAAGTTCTGTGGAGTGTTCCCAGAGAACAGACCTGCAGCGATGTCATGCGGACAGACTGGCCTTGGCATTAGAGTTTGCTTGCTTTTTAAAAAAAATTTGTTTTTAAGATTCCATGCATTTCAAGCTTAGAGAGTCAAAAGTCTCAGGATGCTGTAAGTGTGTTGTTTTCATCACTGGAAGAAAAATCCCCAAAGAGCACAGGCCGGGGCGGGGGGCGGAGGGTAATGGCAGCATCTCTAACCCCCGTCTGGCTTCCTTCCTCTGAGCATGCAAACCAGGGGAGGAGAGGGCACATGACTTTGTCCCTTTTCCCAAGCCTAACTTCACAGCACGGGGTGGGGGTCGTAGAGTGAGCATTCCCAGGAGGCTTGTCAGCATCTCAGGAAAATACTGGAAAGGCAGAGGAGGCTCGGCTGCCCTTGTCCGGGATACTGGGAGACGGAAGCGGGCATCACTGACACAATGGGTGCCCCAGCGAGGCTCTCACAGCTAGCGGTGCCGTTCTAAAAGCCCCTGACTAGTGTCTCTGCCCCCGGCTTCCCCCACTGCCAACAACAGTACTTCTCAACTGGGGGTGACTGCCCGCCCAGGGGATGGTATGCGGTTCTGGTGTTCACAATGCGGGTAGGGGTGCTGCCGGCATCTGGTGGGTGGAGGCAGGGATGCTGCTCGAGATCCTACAGTCATGGGGCGGCCCCACTACACAGAGTCGTCGGGTCTAGAAGCAGCCTGGATTCTTGATTAGTTTTTGGGCAGTAACACTAGCCACGAATCGTCCATCTCTGGTTTCCTGTGTGTGGGGAAAATTAACTTCTTTGTTGGTTAAGCCACTCATTTGGGTTTCTGTTGCCTTCAGCTGAAATTCGTCCAAGTGATTCACCCTATTTTCATTCCTTTTTGGTTCCAACTCCTTCTGACCTTAGAGTTTCAGAGGGCTGTTTGGTCTGGGGCAACCAGGACAATCTCCGTGAGGTGGCACATGATTTGGACATTTTCTAGACACGCACAGAGCAGGCATTTGCCTCTGCTGCCTGTCTCACACCTGTCCCTGGACATAGCTCCCTCCAGAATGTAACTTATCCCTTTTCTTATTACCATGAGAGGACACAGTATGTGCTCTCCATCACCCTGCTGAGCAGGAAGACCTCTTCTGACCTCGTAGAGAAGGCTGCTGGCTTCCGCCATAAATCAGACAGGGCGAGGCCAGGGGTCAGGGATAACAGAAGGAGAAAACAAGCATGCATAATCCTCATCTTAGCAGATTAACACTGCTATCACTTTATTTTATTCTCTTCCAGATTTTCCTCCCTATGTATGTGTAGGAAATACAGATTGTTTCCAAGAAAAATGGGCATATAGGGGCGCCTGGGCGGCTCAGTTGGTTGAGCATCTGACTTGGTTTTGGCTCAGGTCTTGATCTCAGGGTCGTGGGATCGAGCCCCGAGTTGGGCTCCATGCTCAGTGGGGAGTCTGCTTGAGATTGTCTCTCTCTCTCTCTCTCTGCCCCTTCCCCTCTGCTCCTCCCCCCCACTCATGCTCTCTCTCTAAAATAAATAAATGAATGAATAAATAAATAAATAAAATCTTAAAAAAAAAGAAAAATGGGCATATTATGTTCAAAATTTTTCATTCACCACCACAGTGAGAACATTTTTCTGTGGGCGATGATCTCATTTAGGCAGCCTATTTCCATTCCTCCCCTTTCTCTGTCTCAACTCCAGGCTTAAAAAGTCTCTCAGGGGCACCTGGGGGGCTCAGTCAGTGAAGCGTCTGCCTTCGGCTCAGGTCATTTTCCCAGGGTCCTGGGATGGAGCCTCGTGTTGGGCTCCCCGCTCAGCGAAGAGTCTGCTTCTCCCTCTGCCTCTGTCCCCGGCTCATGCTCTCTCTCTCTCTCTCTGAAATAAATAAAATCTTAAAAAAAAAGCCTCTCAGATATAGTTCAGATTAGAAGGCACTCCCACTAGACAGGCTATCCTCGAGTTTTTAGTTTTTATATCCATAATAGGAGAGGCTGTACGCCAAGCCTGCAGAGGCCCTCACCCTCCCAGGCTTTGTGCTCTGAAGAACACCATCACTGGAACTACAGCGTAAGCTTCTCCGGGGAGCAAGTTTGTCTTCACCTCTTCACCTCCAGTGCCCAGAACAGGGCCCGGCACGGAGTTGCCCTCCACATAATCCTGAATGAGTGAAGGAGGAGGGAATGAGTGAGTGCACTAGAACACTACTTCCTTGAAGACATACATTTCCTTTTATATTCTCTAGATGTAATACAGGCTGAACAATAGAAACATGGCCAAAGCTCTTTGTCAATAACCACAGAGGGTTGACTTACATTGGGCATTTGAAGAAGACTGGGTGTCAGGTGTATGCTTCTGAATTTTGAGGTGACACTGAGGAAGACTTCTGGCGTGTTCCCTGGTACACACTTCCGAGTTACCGTAAAACAGAGGTCGGGCCCCCTGTTTGTTCAATAGCACTACTGGACGGTAAGGACGGATGCGACCTTTTTGTCAAAGGGCCTCCCTGACAGAGCTTGTAAGAGTCAAAGACCATTTGGTCTTTGATTATTTCCATGGGTTTAAGAGAGCTTGGCTCTCCTGCCGGGTTGCTCCATGTGTGCACATCATTCTCAGTGCTCAGGGGACACTGACTGCTGAAAATCACCCTCTGGTAAAAATGCTGAAAATTAGGGGATAAATATCTGATACCTGGTAATGGGATCTTCTCATAGAGTAAAAACCTTAAATCTCCGGGCTCCCATATCCCTCTTTTGGGTCAAGTTAATTGTATTAAGTGACTTCTCATAGTGTTAGTGTTCATAACATCTTCATGCTACTTTTTAAAAATTAATTCATTCCTTCTGGACAGGAGATTTGCAGGCTCAGATTCTAAGAAAAGGGATTATATTCAGTGCATTTGAGAGGTCCACTTACATTGGTATTTTTCCTGAAATAAATTAAGTTTGCCAGTGTTTGGTCCAGAGAGAAGAAATTCCTAAAACACATCATGGGCATATCATTAAAAATTAAGATACATAATATCTGAAATCTCCAAATCTTAAGAGATTCTTCCTTGTGAAAATTTAAGACTCTGTCCGGTAAATCATCTGCTACAAATATGTGTGCTGGATTGGGTATTCCCTATTGCTGAATCATGGTAAAGGAGATACACTGTTGTCCAGCAGGTATTTATTCGATGTTCATTAATGAGGTCCTGCAGAACGCAGCTCCACTGATCCCCTGCTCGACACAGGGCGGGCTCAGTGATTTTTTTTCCTCCCCTTCTCCTTTCTCCCCTTCTCCAGGTACGTGTACAGTGGTCTGTGCACAGGACTCACCATCCCGCCTAGATTCTGAGCTTATTAGAGGGAGCAGCCTTGCTTAAGCCTTCCTTCTGTCCCTCTCTGCCCTGCAAAGGACTGTGCATGAAGACAGTGATTAATAAAAACATATATATACGTCCCCTCGCAGCTCATACAAACACTTGGCTCTCATCACCCGAGAAACAGAACAGGGCAGGTCTCACCACTGGGAAAGCACAGGTCTCTCTGCTTGGAGGAGGAGCCTGCAGAGAGGCCCCTGGTCTGACCCCATCCACACCACAGCCTCATTTCCTACCAGTGTCTGAATGTCCCCGGCTTCAGCGGAACCAACTTTGGGATCCTCTTCTGGAGGTGCCACAACTCTCTCTTTATGCTCCTTTTTTTTTTTTTTTTTCCTGCAGTGTGAACAGAATTCCCTACTCCCGCCTTACACCACCCTACACCTGTGCTTGACAAAGTCCTAGTTATGGCCAAGTGTCCCTTTGGTGCAGAGGACACCCCCATGGACTCTCCCTGAGCTCCCAAGGCAGGAAGTGGCGGGTCCCAGGCACGCTCACACAGCTCTGTGTCTCGGCAAAGTGCCCCAGTTGCTCATGCCGTTTATGTTCTCCCAATGTCCCAGCGGTTGGCAAGCGCATGAGGTAAAGGACCTGGTCTTATTTTTCCTTACATCACTTTTTTAAATTACTGACCAAATGAATGAGTAAATGAATGAATGAGTGAAATCAACTGATTTGGAGGAGGCAGAATGGTAGGAAAAAACACTGAACTGGGAATCCTGAGGCCTGATGTACAAATTTGGATAAATCAGCCAGCCTCCATGGGCTGCACTCCTTCCATGTAAGTAACATAGGAACTCTATCAGATGGTGCTCACGGTCCGTGGCTTCTCTCATTCTACAATTCCTTGGAGAAGTCTAGCAGTCCATAGTGGAAAGGACCTACAAAACTGGGCGGGTTTTACTAACACATGAACATATCTTGCTCGTACATGAAACAGCCCTTTGTTTGTGTCTATATGCAGAGTATTATCAATCACATATGGCCCATGTGCAGCTCCAGAAATGGGACTTCTTATCCTGAATTCTTTTAAAAATTAAAAATCATGACATAGTTCAAGAAACCCTAACAAGGGAAGTTAGTATAAATGGACTACTCCGGACATTTTTATTTCTTAAAACTAGTAAGATTACAAATCACCGAATTGTGTCTTCATTACATAAGATAGCTGTCATCATACTCTCTATTTTAATCTCTCTAGGCATTCAGAAGATAAAGGCATTCATCCATTTTAGAACAAAAGAAATCTGAATACTTTAGTTCTTTCTTCTACATCTTAAAACTATGGGCCATTAAACTGCAAACGTTTTGTATCAAGTTAAATACAACTTCCCCAGAGGCCTTCAATGAGTACCCTGCTCACAGAACCATGGAAAGTTCCAGGTCTATGCTTATACATGACACCACAAGTATGGACGGAGAATTCATGTCAACATTCCGTCCTCTTGTAAAATGACACTCGCTCAACCTACAATTCATTCATTAAAGTCATACTTGACCCAAAAGCACCCTGGGGTCTTGGAAACATCACTGAAGCTGAGCCTCGAGAGCATCAGGATCTCTCTCGGACCTGGCTCCTGCAACATCCCTGGGGTCACTGTCTGCCATCCAGGGACTTCTCCAAAAGGTCCCATACGGAACTCTATGCTGACTTCCAGGATGCTTCCACTAACCTGGTAACATAAAACACACCATCTCCTAAAGGACCACGGATGCCGGGCCTTGATGAAGAAGACGGATATGGAAGCTTCACGGATTTTTAACTGACTGGTTCAAGGCCATTGCTGGGCGACTCTTGAATGAGTCTCAATCCCTAAGTGAGATTTCACGGCTTATCTTCAGAACAAAGCCTCAGATGCCGAAGGGCAAGGGCAAATGAGAACCAGATCCTCATCCTGCTTAAAGGACCACCCACAGGGAAGAGTTCACATCCTAAGTTTTAGTGAGAGACAAACCTGCAGCCACTTCCCTGCTGTGATACTAACAGTATGGAGCCTTATGCCTGTTTCCTCACATGTAAAATGGAAACACCACCGGCCACAAAGCACTTCCATGATGCTAATGTACAAATAACACCTGGTCTGGGGTCCAGCCAGGAGAGGAAACAGGTGGGTGGGGGGGGTGACGAGCAGGCCGAGGACAGGCAGAGAGCAGGGTGGAGGCAAGAAGGACGGGCCTCCTTTGGACGTCCCAGTCCACAGATTTTCATGCCCTTAAAATGCCCATGAAACCAACACAGACTGTGGGCGCTTGTCTTTTCTTTGTTGTCGTTGGCATCTTCTATTGCTACCTGATGTCTGCATTGACTTGCACCAAATCCTTTTCTGGAACAAAATGGTGTGAATTCAAATATTTTGTTCTGAGCACTCATGTAGCGAACACTTTCTGGCACTGTGCTAGGTGGAGGAGACAGCCCTCAGCGTAACCAAGCAAATAAAAATACACTGATGCTGTGTAAGTTAACCTTTACAATATGCTTTATGTTCTAGATAGAAGGTACAAACTGGGTCTTGTATATCTTTATGACTCCACATCATTATCTAACCAACCAGAGTCCAGGCACATGTTTAACAATATTTATGAAGTAAATGAAAGATGCTCTAAGGATCCTGCTTTACCTTTACATTGTTTTATGCAGTGTGGTCCGTGCAGAACTAACTCTTGTTTCGTGCCAGGACAGAATCCTTGAGCTACTGAGGTTGGAAAGAAATAGCTTCAAGAGATAAGTTCCTATCCTGGAAGGAAAGTCCTGGAAAGACACGTTAGCAGAAGATATGCTAAGGTCACGAGAAAGCAGGGAAAGGGCGCTTGCCACATTCTGCTCTGGAGACCCCGGTGACAACCCCCTGCTTCTGTCCAGGGCCTTCCCATGGAACTGTCCAGAAACGTGGAGCAGTCACAGTTGGCAGTGGTAGTTTTGAACCTGAGCTCCCAAGGAAAACTAGAGAATGAGCTCCCTTCCAGGTACGACTCATTTTCTCCTGTTTCTCACGCACTCATGCAGGTGGATGGGAAGGCAGGAAGGCGGAAGGGTTCTTGTGCTTTCAAACTCTGTCCACTGCTGGTTCAGAAAAGGGAGGAGGCAGAGATTCTGGGCCAGTGCGAGGCTCTAAGGCAAATGAAGGCCATGGCGTGGAGGTAAAGGGTAAAGAAGACAGGGCTGCCTGGGAGTGAAGGCGGAGGGGAGACTTCTTTTTAGCCCTCGCTATGCCGCGTCTTTTCCTGAGCACAGAGCGACTTCTTCAGGGGCTGTGGGCGGGATCTGGGCCCCAGAGGAGAAAGGCTTTAGACAGCTTCAAGCAGAACCACAGGGAAGCGCTAACGTGGCCATTCTTTCTAATGCCCATCAGCTGGTAAATGAGCACACTAATTTTATTTGCAATCCATTTAACGTTACTTATTTGGAGGTTGTAACCCAAAATTAAGTTTTAAAAACCCAACAATTTAACCTAAGGATGAAGAATCAACATTTTTAAACCTATTTAAATGCGAGGAGTCACTGGGAAGGGAGCCAGCACAGGAAACACGCCAGGAGAGACTGGTGTCGTTGTTGCTTTTACCCCTCGGATTTCAGCCAGAAAGGTGCCCTCTCAGCCCGGACCACAGACACCCCGTCTGTCCTCCGCATACCATGTGCATATTCACTCGCGGATAGCCTGGGGGTTGTAGACAGAGGTGGGTTTCACATCTGAGGCAATTTAATGAGAGCAGATAGATAAAATGACTCCTGAGAAGCATTCCTGACCTCTGGCTACCACTACCCACTGTGTCTCGAGGCATGAGAACCAGACGGCAAACAGGAAGGACCTGCATGAATTTGCCCATTAGAACTCCGGACCTAGAGCTTACTGACCCCAAGTAGCTAGTGTGGGTTTAGTGCAAATCTACCAGCAAAGTGTTAGATTGGACACAAAACCCAAAACTTAAGTCCTTTTTGAAAAGGTATCCAACAGCATTATTCTTTTCCGGCTTACCTGCTTATTTGTTAGGCATTTGTCTTCTGCACCTCACAACTGTGTTAAGGATGGTATTTGGTGCCCAGGGGTATCAGAGATGGGGCTGAGAAGCCAACAGCAGAAACGCGGGGGAAGCGGCAGACCTCACGCTCCCCGTGGCTGCCCCGTGGGTCTGCTGACAGACCCGTCCACGGGGCCCTGGCATTCCTGCTGTGACCCCGAGGGTGGTAGGCCCACAGAACGCCAGCAGCAAGGGGCAGGGACGGCATGCACCACATGGAGCCGGGGGCCCGCCACGGAGCCAGGCTGGTCCTGAGAGCGTGTGCGAGGAGATGAGACTGCCCAGGGGACATGGCCTTGTCCTTCACTGGCACTTCCAGACTCCCAGGGCCCGTAAGGATTCAACCTCACAGTGACTACTTTAAGGCCCTCGCCTTTAATAAACGTAAACCTTCCACTGAACTTTGGGCAAGTTCTCGAAATCCCTAGAAGGTAATTTTGAAGAAAGGCAGACAGAACTCTTAAAGAAACTAGTTCTGCCACTTGTTAGCTGTGTGGCCCAGGGCAAATAACTTAACCTCTCTGATCCTACCCTTCTCTGTAAAACTGGTATTCATAGGAAGCATTCAGCTATTTTACAATTTCTGAGGTTTGTTCTATTTCCCCTTCCTTTTGGTGGGGATGGCAGTCCGGTCTAAGCACTTGGCCTCAGAGAGGTTAAAAAATTAACTCACTTGTTGGTTCCTTGCTTGGCAAAGGGTAGAGGTCCCAAAGATGTGTCTTTACTTTGGAAACAGTTTTTAATTTGGTCTTTTTGTTGTTGTTGTGAAAATCTAAATAGCCCCCAAAGCGGGAGCATAAAAGTGAGGACTGCCGGGCACAGGGAGACCACTCTGCTGAACGAAGATGCATGCACAGTCCTCACCTGTCTTCTCTAAAGAGAGACTGTATGGGAGCCCAAAGTACTCAGAGAAGAGGGAGTGAGTAGGGGTCTTCGCAGCAGGGAGACAGCCTGTGCCAGGCCACAAGCAGTGGAGGTGAGCTTGGCTCGTACATCGGTGACTTGGATCTGAAAGCCCAGAACCTGCTTGCTTGATGTCAAAAAAATCCCAGATGCCAACATGACTTTTTCCACAAACTTCCCCTGGTTCACTCCCCAAGACATGAGATGAGATTCAAACAAAGACGAACTCCATATCAACCATTTGTAAACCATCAGACATTAGAAAGATCTACCCTGGGGCACCTGGGTGACTCAGTCTTTAAGCATCTGCCTTCAGCTCAGGTCATGATCTCAGGGTCCTGGGATCGAGCCCCGCATCAGGCTCCCTGCTCCGCAGGAAGCCTGCTTCTCCCTCTCCCACTCCCCCTGCTTGTGTTCCCTCTCTCTCTGTCTCTCTCTGTCGAAATAAATAAAATCTTAAAAAAAAAAAAAGAAAAAAAGAAAGCTCTCCCCCAGTACCCAGAATAGCTTCCTTCTGGAAGATACTCAGCTTGCAAAGAGAGCACAGGACTATGGTTATTCGGCGTGCTCAGGCCCGAAACATTTCAAACGTGAGCATGAGATGCATGTGAAGTTTGAAGGCAATGCTGATTTGTTTCCAATCCCTCTGCCCCAACTCCATGCCAGTTGGTGACAGGGGGCTATGGACATGAATTCAAAGGTCCCATGACCGAAATAAGAGCAGCAAAGCAAGGCCACGTGGGCTTGGGAAGCCCCCCTCAGCGAGAAACAAAGGGAAGCCGATCAAAAATTCTCAGAGGTTCTTGCCTTACTCTTAAGCCTTCAGAAGAGGTTGGTGTGCTGCTCATTTCTAGGTCCTTCTTCTGGGGTGTGCCATGGCTCTCCTCCCTCATCCTCCTCATCCTTCATGAAAGCCTGTCATCAAGCAGCTTTCTGTCTGTGCATCTGGGAGAACAGAGCACTGGCCGTGTCCATACAAGGAAGGGACAACCATGACCTGGGGTCATGATGGGTCACCCCAAGAGGAATGGGGGGTTAGCCTGGGAAGAGATCAGGAAGCCCAATACAAAACACAGAAAGGGTCATTGGGCTTTCCATAGCATGGGTTCATGTTTATGCTTCTGTTGACCCCACGTGGCTGAAGATTTGCAGGTTGCTGCGCCATGTGGACACAATGACATCCATGTCCCTCCTTGGGTGGCTCTGAGTGATCGGCTGAAGTGGTACATATAAAGAACTTGGGACAGTGTTGGGTACATTTTGCATATAATCAGTAAACGGCAAGTATAGAAACTATGGGCGAACAAGTCTAGTATCAGGAGCTATCGCCAGCCATCTATTAGATCCCCCCAACTAAAGCAGGAAAATAGAATCAGATATGTATTTATCATTATAAATGTATGTATAATTCCTTACAATGCCAGGAATTCTGAAAAATAAACCTGGTTAGTCTTCAATCAACCAGAAAGCCAGCTACTCTAAGAGCTTTTCCCCAAATCAGTTTGCTCAATCACCAAGTCATTTGTTTGGTTGATTAATATTTCTGGAGACTTTATCACAAGCCAGACACTCTGGTCCATGAGAGAAATGGCACAGTCACTACAATGCACTGATGGCCCAAAGAAGCTCCCGTCAAGGGCAAGACAAGAGAAGAAAACAAACACCTGAACACACAGTTAGGTACGCCATTGAGTGTGGGATGGATGGGTCACAGGGGATTAGACTCAATTATGCAAGAGAGCAAGTGATTCATTTTTTATTAATTTAGAAGGTGATCAATGTTTGAAAAGATGTCAATGATAATTAATTAGCCTCCGGAAGGCTGATGTGGTTAAGGACTTTGTGGGGTAATTTAATTGAAATGGTAAATGATAATGTCAGTGCTTTCAAGGATGCAGAGTCTCTAATTAATGGGACTTCTGGATTTGCATTAAAAAGACCGTTCCAGAAAGAGCGGGCCGAGGACTCGAACCCTTGGGCTCAACAGAGGCAGTAGCTGAGACTGAGGCAGCGTTAATTTGAACATGAGTAAAAGCAAGCGAGGCTCGTGGGTCCTGGTCTGTGGGCTGCTGCACCTGGGCAGTACTGTCACCCTGCACTTTGATCTGACCTTGCAAGAACACCTGCTCCAGCATCGCCCGTGCCTCAAGTCATATCCTGCTCATGTGCACCACCGTGTAGGGAAAGAGGGGCCGAGTGCTGTGGGTATCCTCAGGATAAGTCCTTAAAAGCCTAGGAGCCCTGAAAGAACCATATCATGTCCTGGAAAATGTCTGTGAACCTCACTGTGCAGGAAAAATAACATGTAAATCTCACTTGAGATCCCTTTCTCAGGAAAACAAAATATATGCCTATGTACACACATACATACATACTTATTTCCTAGATCCCAAAGGGGAAAAAAAAAAGGCTGTCCTCTTGTAATGCAAACATACAAAGTTGAGATGGATTTCACTCCTGGCAAGGGTTGGCATCGCATTCCACAAAGGTGAGGGTATACTTAAATTTCCCAGGGAGGTGGCGTGCACTTGCCCAAGCTGGGAGGCTTACAAGATTCAGCGGGCCCCTCTCTCTGCTGGAGCAGCGGTGGCCTGGCCGAGGCTGCAGGGATGTGACTCCCAGCCATGAACCGAGTGGAGGCACTGTAGAGCCCCGTGACACGTAGGGGCCTGAAGAGCCTGTTGCAATCTTTGCTTCTACTGTCACTAGCACTAAATGCTACCGTCCTGGGAGGAGCAAGAAGGCGGAGGAGGAGGAGACCTGGATTTCATCTGGTCCCAGGAATTCAGCTGAATAGGGATCAAACCATTCTGAACACCTACGAACTCAACAGGAGATCGAAGAAAAGAATAGCAGCAACTCTCTGAACAGAAAAGTGACCACTTTCTGGAAGGTCTCTTCTGATTTGTTTAATGTATATTTTCCTGGGGTCGTTGTTACCCTGTTAGCCTTTTGTTCTCTCATTCATCTATTCTCCTCTGGACAAAATGACAAGATGGAAAAACTAACCTCAAAAAAAAAAAAAAGAACAAAAGGCAGTACCGACTGCCAGGGACCTACTCAATACGGACATTAGTAAGATGTTGGACTAGAGTTGAGAATGATGATTATAAAGTTACTACCTGGGCTTGAAAAAGGCATGGAAGATACTAGATAATCCCTTTCTGGAGAAATGAATTAAAATCTAACCAAGTCAAAATCAAAAAGGCTATTAATGAGGTGCAACCAAAAATGGAGGTTCTAACTGCAAGGATAAATGAGGCAGAAGAGAGAATTAGTGATATAGAAAACCAAATGATGGAGAATAAAGAAGCTGAGAAAAAGAGAGATAAACAACTACTCGATCATGAGGGCAGAATTCAAGAGATAAGTGATCCCATAAGATGAAACAGTATTAGAATAATTGGAATCCCGAAGGAAGAAGAAAGAAAGAGAGAGGCAGAAGGTATATTGGAGCAAATTATAGGAGATAACTTCCCTAATTAGGGGAAGGAAACAGGCATCAAAATCTAGGACGCACAGAGAACCCCCCTCAAAATCAATAAAAATAGGTCAACATCCCGACATCTAATAGTAAAACTTACGAGTCTCAGAGACAAGGAGAAAATCCTGAGAGCAGCTCAGGACAAGAGATCTGTAACCTACAATGGTAGAAACATTAGATTGGCAACAGACCTATCCACAGAGACCTGGCAGGCCAGAAAGGACTGCCATGATACCTTCGAGCACTAAATGAGAAAAATATGCAGCCAAGAATACTATATCCAGCTAGGCTGTCATTGAAAATAGAAGGAGAGATAAAAAGCTTCCAGGACAAACAAAAACTAAAGGAATTTGAAAACACCAAACCAGCCCTACAAGCAATATTGAAAGGGGTCCTCTAAGCAAAGAGAGCCTAAAAGTAACATAGACCAGAAAGGAACACAGACAATGTACAGTAACAGTCACCTTACAGGCAATACAATGGCACTAAATTCGTATCTTTCAATAGTTACCCTGAATGTAAATGGGCTCAATGCCCCAATCAAAAGACAGAGGCTATCAGATTGGATAAAATAGCAAGACCCATTGATACACTGCCTGCAAGAGACTCATTTTAGACCCAAAGACACCCCCAGATTGAAAGTGAGGGGGTGGAAAACCATTTACCTTGCAAATGGACATCAAAAGAAAGCTGGGGTGGCAATCCTTACATCAGACAAGTTAGATTTTAAACCAAACACTATATTGAGAGATGAGGAAGGACACTATATCCTACTTAAAGGGTCTATCCAACAAGAAGATCTAACAATTGTAAATATCTATGCCCCTAACATGGGAGCAGCCAATTATATAAGCCAATTAATAACAAAATCAAAGAAATACATCGACAACAATACAATAATAGTAGGGGACTTTAACACCCCCCTGACTGAAATGGACAGATCATCTAAGCAAAAGATCAACAAGGAAATAAAGACTTTACATGACACACTGGACCAAATGGACTTCACAGATATATTCAGAACATTCCATCCCAAAGCAAGAGAATACACATTCTTCTCTAGTGCCCATGGAACATTCTCCAGAAGAGATCACATCCTAGGTCACAAATCAGGTCTCAGCCAGTACCAAAAGATTGGGATCATTCCCTGCATATGTTCGGATGACAATGCTTTGAAACTAGAACTCAATCACAAGAGGAAAGTTGGAAATAACTCAAATACATGGAGGCCAAAGCCCATCCTACTAAAGAATGAATGGGTCAACCAGGAAATTAAAGAAGAATTTAAAAAGTTCATGGAAACCAATGAAAATGAAAACACAACTGTTCAAAATCCTTGGCCGTCAAAGGCTGTCCTAAGCGGAAAGTATATAGCAATACAAGCCTTTCTCAAGAAACAAGAAAGGTCTCAAATACACAACCTAACCCTACACCTAAAGGAGCTGGAGAAAGAACAGCAAATAAAGCCTAAACCCAGCAGGAGAGGAGAAATAAAAAAGATCAGAGCAGAAGTCAATGAAATAGAAACTAAAAGAACAGTAGAACAGATCAAAGAAACTAGGAGCTGGTTCTTTGAGAGAATTAATAAGATTAATAAACCCCTGGGCAGACTTATCAAAAAGAAAGGAGAAACAACCCAAATCAACAAAATCATGAATGAAAGAGGAGAGATCACAACCAACAACAAGGAAAAACAAACAATTATAAGAACATATTATGAGCAACTATATGCCAGCAAATTAGATAATCTGGAAGAAAAGGATGCATTCCTAGAGCTGTATCAACTACCAAAACTGAACCAGGAAGAAATAGAAAACCTGAACAGACCCATAACCACTAAGGAAATTGAAGCAGTCATCAAAAATCTCCCAACAAACAAGAGCCCAGGGCCAGATGGCTTCCCAGAGGAATTCTACCAAACATTTAAGGAAGAAGTGATACCTATTCTTCTGAAACTGTTCGAAAAAAATAGAAATGGAAGGAAAACTTCCAAACTCATTTTATGAGGCCACCATTACCTTGATCCCAAAAGCAGACAAAGACCCCATCAAAAAGAATTGCAGACCAATATCCCTGATGAACATGGATGCAAAAATTCTCACCAAAATAATAGCCAATAGGATCCAACGGTACATTAAAAGATTATTCACCACGACCAAGTGGGATT
This sequence comes from Callorhinus ursinus, assembly GCF_003265705.2. NCBI lineage: Eukaryota > Metazoa > Chordata > Mammalia > Carnivora > Otariidae > Callorhinus > Callorhinus ursinus. The sequence continues at coordinate 2,976,006 of NW_027397142.1, read as the reverse complement.
TATTCCTGGGCTGCAAGTTTGGTTCAACATCCGCAAATCAATCAATGTGATACAATACGTTAATAAAAGGAAGAACAAGAACCATATGATCTTCTCCATAGATGCAGAAAAAACATTTGACAAAGTTCAGCGTCCTTTCTTGATTAAAACTCTTCAAAGTGTAGGGATAGAGGGTACATATCTCAATATCGTAAAAAACATCTATGAAAAACCCAAAGTGAATATCATTCTCAATGGGGAAAAGCTAAGAGCTTTTCCTCTAAGGTCAGGAACGCGGCAGGATGTCCAATCTCACCACTGCTATTCAACATAGTACTAGAAGTCCTAGCCACAGCAATCAGACAACAAAAAGAAACAAAAGGCATCCAAATCAGCTAAGAAGTCAAACTCTCACTGTTTGCAGATGATATGATACTTTATGTGGAAAACTCAAAAGACTCCACCCCAAAACTGCTAGAACTCATACAGAAAGTCAGTAAAGTGGCAGGATATAAAATCAATGCACAGAAATCAGTGGCATTCCTATACACCAACAACAAGACAGAAGAAAGAGAAATGAAGGAGTCGATCCCATTTACAATTGCACCCAAAACCATAAGATACCTAGGAATCAATCTAACCAAAGAGGCAAAGAATCTCTACTCAGAAAACTATCGAATACTCATGAAAGAAATTGAGGAAGACACAAAGAAATGGAAAAACGTTCCATGCTCATGGATTGGAAGAACACACATTGTGAAGATGTCAATCCTACCTAGAGCAATCTACACGTTCAATGCAATCCCCATCAAAATACCATCCACTTTTTTCAAAGACATGGAACAAATCATCCTAAAATTTATATGGCACCAGAAAAGACCCCGAATAGCCAGAGGAATGTTGAAAAAGAAAAGCAAAGCTGGTGGCATCACAATTCCGGACTTCCAGCTCTATTACAAAGCTGTCATCATCAAGACAGTATGGTACTGGGACAAAAACAGACACATAGATCAATGGAACAGAACAGAGGGCCCAGAAATGGACCCTCAACTCTATGGTCAACTCATCTTTGACAAAGCAGGAAAGAATGTCCAATGGAATAAAGACAGTCTCTTCAACAAATGGTGTTGGGAAAATTAGACAGCCACATGCAGAAGAATGAAACTGGACCATTTCCTTACACCACACACAAAAATAGACTCCAAATGGTTGAAAGACCTAAACGTGAGATAGCAGTCATCAAAATCCTAAAGGAGAACACAGGCAGAAACCTCTTTGACCTCAGCCGCAGCAACTTCTTCCTAGAAACATTGCCAAAGGCAAGGGAAGCAAGGGCAAAAATGAACTATTGGGATTTCATCAAGATAAAAAGCTTTTGCACAGCAAAAAAAAACAGTCCACAAAATCAAAAGACAACCGACAGAATGGGAGAAGATATTTGCAAATGACATATCAGATAAAGGGCTAGTATCCAAAATCTATAAGGAAGTTACCAAACTCATACCCAAAGAACAAATAATCCAATCAAGAAATGGGCAGAGGATGTGAACAGACACTTTTCCAAAGAAGACATCCAAATGGCCAACAGACACGTGAAAAAGTGCTCAACATCGCTCGGCATCAGGGAAATCCAAATCAAAACCTCAAAGAGATACCACCTCACACCCGTCAGAATGGCTAGAATTAACAAGTCAGGAAACGACAGATGTTGGCGGGGATGTGGAGAAAGGGGTACCCTCCTACACTGTTGGTGGGAATGTAAGCTGGTGCAGCCACTCTGGAGAACAGTATGGAGGTTCCTCAAAAAGTTGAAAATAGAGCTACCCTATGACCCAGCAATTGCACTACTGGGTATTTACCCCAAAGATACAAATGTAGGGATCTGAAGGGGTACGGTCACCCCAGTGTTTATAGCAGCAATGTCCACAATAGCCAAACTATGGAAAGAGCCAAGAAGTCCATCAATGGATGAATGGATAAAGAAGATGTGAGATATATA
>NW_027397142.1:2963385-2969028 GCF_003265705.2 Callorhinus ursinus | reverse complement strand
GAGGGTTGCTGGAGTGGTGGGGGGTGGGAAGGATGGGGTGGCGGGGTAGTGGACACTGGGGAGGGTATGTGCTACGGTGAGCGCTGTGAATTGTGTAAGACTGATGAATCACAGATCTGTACTTCTGAAACAAATAATACATTATATGTTAAAAGAAAAAAAAGATAGTAGAAAGGGAAAAATAAAGAGGAGGAATCAGAGGGGGAGACAAACCATGAGAGACGATGGACTCTGAGAAACAAACTGAGGGTTCTAGAGGGGAGGGGGTGGGGGGACGGGTTAGCCCCGTGATGGTCTTTAAGGGTACTAAGGAGGGTACGTTCTGCATGGAGCACTGGGTGTTATGCACAAACAATGAATCATGGAACACTACATAAAAAACTAATGACGTAATGTACTGTGATTAACATAACATAATAAAATAAAAAAACTGAAAGGAGAAATGGCCATATGAAAAGAAATATAAATAAATGCTACCGTCCTTCCACAGATATCTCCAACAGGAAATGTTCGAAGGACCTTAAGCACATAATAGTTTCAGCTCGGATGCTGGGAATGTGGAAGATGCATTAAGCACGGGACAGAACAATGCAGACGGGTGGCTGCCCAAACGGCCTCAGTCGGAGCCTAGCATAGCAACGGTGTGGGTGCACTCTATTGCCTTAAAATAGTCGGAGACATAATTGGCCTCCTAATACCACACAACTGGGCTTCTCCTCTTCGGAGGAAAAGTGGGATCTTGAAAAGCACTACAAAAGAGAGAGAGGAAATTGGTGGTTTACACAATTGTGCCCTGGAATTTCATCTCATCTATTTCTTACAGACTTGAATACAGTGTAATGATGTTCTTTGATATGTATTTTATGCAATGACTTCAAATGATGCCACTGCTATTTTTACCTCCTCACCGAGCCGTTGAAGAACACCTTTGGTCTCTGACACTTGTCCTTTCTGGGCATTTCCCTGACATTACTTCTGGCCAATTGGTACAGGCTGCACAGATGACCTTTTGGGGCCTTCCTCACTTTCCACAACTCTATGACTTTATGGTTTTGATTGAAAAAATGTGGCTTTCACAAAGCAGCAGAAATACCCAAACCATTTTATACTTGAATTCCCCCTCTATCCAACTCCACGAGCGTTATATGTTAAAGAAAAGAAAAATCCATCTGTGTTTTCCGAGTAACAAAAGAGAAGAGGAAAAAGCAAATATGGAAATCAAGTTGCTTTGAGCCCTGTGCTCTATCTCCAACTTTACCTTCTAAAACATATACTTTTCTGCTATCAACCACCCAGCTGGTATTTTCCTACATTCAAAGGAAGCAATTTTCTCCAATTCTATGGTCTCTCTAGTGTTGCATCCGAGAGACACAGAGGGCTCTCTGCTCACAAGTGGCTGGAGTAATGGAAATGAGCATAAACAAACACCGATTCCAGAGCCAGCCACAGTGGTCTTCCGCCACAGTCCAACCGAAGATGAACAGGTACAGTGAGGAGGACAGAGCATCTGAGAAGCTCCCCCTTGGAGCTGGCAGACGCATGAGCCGGGCCCTGCAAGCAGCTCCTGCCCGTCAGCCCCCAGCGTGCCTGTGTCCTGAAGACACCGGCTGGGCACAGCGGGTTCCCTGAAGGGTGCAGGTGGCCTTGGTTTGCTCACTGCACAGGGCATGAGCTCGGCAGACCATCTGCAAGCTTCAGTCCTTCCTAAGAGGCAAACCTGCAAAAGCAAACACGCTTATTGAGAGTACATCTGGCCTCGGACAATTTGTGTGGTGGGACGTGACTCCATCGATGCTGTTGTTTACACTTGCAGGGAGGGGAGAGCAAAAGCTGTTTATAGCCAAATATTACACGCTCTTTCTGGTGTTAGTAAGAGTAAGAGGGTGTCTCCTGGTAGAGGAAGTACGTGGCCACCGTGGGCAATTTCCCACTGATGCATTCTCCACCTGCCACCATACGACGGGTAGGCTGGCTCTCCTCACTTTCTCTGTGCCTTCCCCGATGTTGTACCTCAGGGCTCTCCTCCTGCCTCCTCTGGCCTTTGGCCCCCCTCCCCTACCCACCGGGAGACTTTAGCAGCCCCTCAGCGATGCATACGTCCCATGTTTCTCCAAGCGGCTCTGACCACTCTCCTAGCTTCATGCCTGGTCCTCAATATGTAAAGAGCATTTCTACTTAGTCATCTTCTGTCAACTTCTACTCTGACCTCATCATCTAGCCATAGAAACCAACTCCCCATCAGTGCAATGGCCATTCCAGTTAACCAGGCTTCACATCTCCGAGTCATACCTGGCTGTCCTTCCTCCCATCCCTCTATTTCTACTCAGCTGCTCATCCTATCATTCATCAATCATGATGGCTTTTTATATCAGCCACTTCACTTCCACTCACACACTAACCTTTCAGCTTCTGAAGATGGGCCAAATTAAGGTATATTTACGTAATGAGATCCTATTCGGACATTAAGATGATAATGGAAATACATATTTATTACATGGAGATATCTTTATGATCTATGTTATAAACTTCCCCCCCTGAATGCACTTAGTATTATCCCACATATTACATTACCTGAAAAGATAAGTATAAAAATTTAATAGTGGCTATTTCTAGTCAGTAGAGTTAGAGGTGAGTTTTAGTATCTTCTGAAGTTGTGTTCAACTCTGCTTTCTAATTCACCACAACAAATATATAATACATATATCATATAAAGTTTTCTCTCCTGGCTTACCATCGCTCGTGGGTGCCAGGCAGCCTCCTGCCCCCAGGCCTTTGCAGTTGCTATTCCATGCTGCCTGGAATGCTTTCCCCACAGAGAGCTCAAGTGCATGATTCTCACATGCAGGGCTCTGTTTAAAAGCACTTCATCAGAGAAGACTTCTGTCCACTCTAAGTAAAATGGCATGCCCCTATGTCTCCTTATCTTTAAACGAGGTTGTTTAAGCATCAGATGAGAAAGTGTGGAAGTGGGACCAGATGGCTGTAGAGCAGGCACTCCGCTGGGTCATAAACAGATGTGAATCCTACCCTTGTGCAGTTTACATAGCGAAGGAAAGACATGTACTGAATAAATAATTGTACTTAACGCACGTAAAAAAGGTTATGTCCAGGATTCAAGGGAGCCTAAATGTAGAAGGCTAAGGCAGGACGGAAAAGCCTGCTTGTGGAGCGAGAATGAGGGCCTGAGGAAGAGGAGCATTTGCAGAGTGGGAGTGGGTGAGATGGGACCCAGAGGGGAGGGGGCATGCGAGTGGGAGTGGGTGAGACGGGACCCAGAGGGGAGGGGGCATGCTGGGCATTAGGAGCATCCTATGTAGGAACCACCCTACGGGAGAGAGAACATGGACTCTTGAATCCATCGAAAGAAGCTCAAGTCAGCTCAGAGTAAGGGAAAGCTGGAGAGACACAAACGCTGAAGGAAAGCAGAAGTGTGTGAGTGGAAAGTAAGCCGAAGGCTGATCACAGAGAGTCCAAGAAATGGAGGGTCCCAGGGGCCAGAACTGCGTGCCTCACCCTAAGAACGGGGGGAGCCAGTGTGAGCACTGTGAAGGGAGACTGGGGGAGGCTGGCCGCGTGCCCGTGAGGCGTCCATCAGACACCCCAGCGGACGTGTAAATCAATCAGGGGGACACATACACACACGCAACACTGTCACACACGGCACATGTTGGCAGCTCACAAGAGCGTGTGAGCTGATACAGAATTGAAATTCACTGACACGAATAGTAACCGCAGTCCTGGGCACGAATGATTTCCCCTAGGGGTGCCCACAGTGAGAAGAAATGAGACGTGTGCGGAATCCAGATATCTAGAAGTTGGACACATAAAAACTCCACCCCAGTCCCTTAGGTGACCCCTTCTCCTGGCACCAGAAAGAGCCTTTATCCGAGTAGCCGCTGGAGGGCCCTGCTCCCGGTCTTGCTTGCAGCATGCCTGTCTCTGGTCTGCATCCTTCCAGGGGGACCGCTGTCAAATCTGCCTGTGGCATGGCATCATGAACCCGGATGTCTGGCTGAGTCTGGACGGGCGCTGAGTATGTTAGGTGGGGCTGGCACGGTTCCTGATGGATCGGACACGAGGTACAAGAGACAGAGCAGAGCAAAGGATGACTCTGAGCTTTCTAGCCTGTTTTGCTAAAAGGATGGACTTCCCATGAACTGACTTGGGAGAAGCAGTGGATAGGGCAGGGGTTATTTTTTGGTTTTGTTGTGTGTGTGTGTGTGGGGGTGATGATCAAGAACTCAGATTTGCGGTTTGAAGCTGAAGGTTGTGATGACAGCTGAGAAGTTCGGGAGGGATGTAGTGTGGAGACACACGTTCAGGAGACATCAGTAGATGGAGGATACTTAACGTCATGAGACTCAATGAAAACCCTGCGGGAGGAAGTGCAGATATTCAGTGGGGAGGACCAGAGGCTGAGCCCCGGGACCCACCACCACGAAAGGTCAGGGAGAAGAGCAAGAAGCAGCACAGCAGCCTGAGAAGGAGTCACCCCTGCCGTCGAAATAAAGCCAAGAGAATATGATGGCCTACAGGTCAGGGGGAAGTCCACCCAGGCGGAGGGAGTAATCAGTTGACAGGTAAAGGAAGATGAGATCTGAGAAGTGACCATGGGAGGCAGCTACCTGGAGGTGAGTGGGGACTGCATGGAGGAGTTTCGGAGGGTGCTGGGGTGAAAGCCTGACCCCCTCACATCATGGAATCCTAGCGCAGCACAGCAAGGGATCCAGGAGGCTGAGGAGTGCAATGTGGTGACTACAAAAGAAGGGAGAATTCCCTCCACCACGCGAGTGTGTGGAGAGACTACTCTGTGACCAGTTCGAGGACATGTGAACCTCCTTCTTTGTACGGGGTGCTCAATGTGTCCATTCTACTGATCCACAGACCTCATCTGGTCGCAACCAATATGTCAGGGCAGAGAGTATGAAGACTGTTATACCCAATCATTCTCAGAAAATGTAGATTAGAGCAAGTCTCTAGTGTAAAAATGGGTGAGGAGAAATTTAACTCTAACCTGATAAATTTCCTCTTGATAAAGTGTATCAGGTTCTAGACTCCTAACTCCAATATTCAACCTAAGCTACACTTGTTATCTTTAGTGGTTGGTGAGCACTAAAAAATAATAATAATAAAAATACAACCATCAAGTTACTTTCTCCATGGGGAATTACTCCACTTTCTTTATCACTTAGGTATTCTGTTAGCTTGACATCATGGGAATAAGGAGAGCTAGAATAGAGAATTTAAGGGATGACAGTAATTCTGAAATATTCGCAACTTATAGTTTTGGATTAAACACCCTATGTTCCTAGTGAGGTTGTGAAAGAAAATGGCTGGACACCAGAAACCTGGGTTCGATCCAATGTAGCACAATTCATAAAGACCAGAGAGACCTAGGTTCAAGTTCAAATTTTGCTACTTACTAACTGTGATATTGATCAAGTTATTTGAACACCATAAGCCTCAGTTTCCTCATCTGTAAAATGGGAATAATGGTTGTGAGAATTAAATGATTTAATATGTACAAAGCACTTAGCCTAGAGCATAAGATATAGGAAACCCCCAGAAGGTTATGATGATGGTGGTGATGTGATGATGATGGTAACGATGATGATGTGATGTGATGTGATGATGATGGTGATG
>NW_027397142.1:2951719-2963285 GCF_003265705.2 Callorhinus ursinus | reverse complement strand
GGTGGTGATGATGGTGATGGGGATGATGGTAGTGATGGTGGTGATGGTGATGATGGTGATGGTGATGATGATGGTGATGATGGTGATGGTGGTGATGATGGTGGTGATGATGGTGATGTTGATGATGATGATGGTGGTGATGATGGTGGTGATGATGATGATGGGGATGATGGTAGTGATGATGATGATGGTGATGATGGTGATGGTGATGATGATGGTGTGGTGGTGTTAATGATGAAGAAGAAGAGAGGAGGAACAGACAGAGGAGAAAGGAGGAAGAGGAGGAGAGAAAGGAGACTGTGGTGGTGATGGTGGTGGTAGAAGGTATGGGAGATGACAGAGGGGACTCTCAAGGCTACCAGTAAGAAACAGCTCCCTGGGCCCAACACTGTGTCCTTTGCCTGCTGCACTGTGGGCACTCAGTAAACACTAACTGAATGAGGCAATGTTCTGATAATTTCTAAAGCACACCCAGCTTCACATCATTTGATAATCCTATGACTGTGGTAATCTTTCCCTGGATCTTCACATTTAGCCTTGTGATATTAAAGAAATGGATAAATTCTTTATGGTACTTGTGAAGCATCAATTATAAAGTCTCAGTTAACCGACTGAAAGCTACTTCAACCGTTTTAAGCTATTACATTTTAGGGATCAGGGAGAAAGGGGAAGATCAGGAAGAGGAAGGCAGGGAAGACCAGCGGGAGGACAGCTCAGAGGAGCGGAGGGGGAAAAACAGGCATGTTCGCTTACCCTCTGGGCAGTGCCTAGTCTTTGGAGAACCCTGACTACTGGTTACTTTGTAGCAAAATGTCACACTGGATGGATGTGGACATTTACAAAGGGAGAGTACTCCTAAGAAAGCTGCTGGACACCAAAGGCACTTCATTTAGAATTGCAGGGGCGCCTGGGTGGCTCAGTCGTTAAGTATCTGTCTTCGGCTCAGGTCATGATCCCACGGTCCTGGGATCGAGCCCCGCATCGGGCTCCCTGCTCCACGGGAAGCCTGCTTCTCCCTCTCCCTCTCCCACTCCCACTGCTTGTTCCCTCTCTCGCTGTGTCTCTATCAAATAAATAAATAAATAGAATTGCAGGTGGTCTTCATGAACAGAATTAACCTGCCAAACATGTAGGCTGGGCATTTTCTGCCAGACACGGGGCCATTTCTCAATTGCTTGTATCAACTCCCAACTTTGCCAATAAAGAAATTTTGGCTTGTTTCCTCCAGCCAGAGAGCCAGCACACCTCTGGCCCAGCTCCACACCTCTGCAGTGTGAATTAGCTCATGAGGTACAAGCTCCTTATAACCAACATAGTTCCAGCAGAAACTTACCAGCACTTGTGACTCCAGATCTAGGCTTTTTTTTTTTTTTTAAATAAATTTTGGTTTTTGCTTATAGAATGCTGATCTAGGCCCAGTCTGCAACTATGGGCACCCTAACAAACAGACATAGGAATATTATTTTTGCACTTCATGGAGTCTTTGCAGGGCTTCTTCTGACTTGCTCTGAACCCCACAGCTATGGTTCAGTGTTCCCTGTCTCCAATCTGTTTTATCCCTAGATTTTGCCTCTCTACCAGTTTTCCTCTCCTCCCCCTCCCTTCTCTCCGCTTTCTCTCTCCACTTTCTTTTCTTCACTAAGGTTTAGCACAGACTAACATTCTAGCCTTACATTCCCCAGGGGTCTATTCTCTGCTTTCTCTAATTAGTAAACCCCTAGCCATTCTTTAAGACTGAAATGCCTGGTCACTCATTGCTAGCTCTGTTTCTAGAATATGACTTCACAATCTTTAAGAAGAGGGTAATCACCTTTCATTTCCAAGACTGAGCCCGGAGTATGCTATTGGTGCTTTCCTCCTGCCTATGCAAAGGGTCAACACAAACTGAGAGCAAGTGCTAAGTCTCCCTCAACACAAAAGGTAAAATTACTTCCTCCATCAAACAAAAAGACCTTGGCTCTCTCCACATTCTGGATTTCTGTGGGTCCCCCCCCCAACTGCTATTCCCAGCACCCTGCTCCTATTTCTCTCTAATTCCTTTGTATAAAATATATTCCCTCTGAGCTCCATCTACTTCTCTCATTTTTAAATAAGCTAATCTAAGGATCAGAAACGAATACTGAGGCCACAGTTGAGGATAAAAGAGAAGCTAGTGCCCTAGTTGGAGACAAATGGCGAAGAGCCATTGCTAGTTGATTTTTGAGTTTGTGAAGCATGAGCAGCGTTTCAGAAGCAGCCTGACAGCAAGAAAACACAGTAACACTGTGTCACTCAACAAGACAGTAGTGGGAAGAGCACTAAATGGGAAGTCAGGAGACAGGCTTCCAACCATCTGTGCCACTGGCAAGCTGTGTGACCTCAAAAAAAAATCACTTAACCTCTCTGGGCCTCATTTATTATAAAAGCCAGGATTTGAACTAGACCTCCAGCAGTCCACCATAAAGGTTCTCTGACCTGAGGATTAAGTTTCAAGTGCATCCCACTGAAGATCCCTCAATGAAATCCACATTCATGGAGACAGCAGGAGAGGTACGCTGGCTGGACTACTTAAGGGGGAGGCAGCAAAGCCTGCAGAGGATGGTGCATGGTCATTCACACCTTCTCTCCCATGACTACACTTGGAAATTAGTTCAGCCACAAGTGGATGAAATGGATTATGTCCTGGACCAAAAAATGCATCATGAACATACATTTGCCTTTTGCCTCCAATTCTGTTTTGTTGTTTAACCACACCGCCCGAACAAGAAAAGTAGATTACATCCAGACTAAAGGGCAAGAAGAAAATAAATTTATTCTCAAATGTGCACCAGGCTCCATACTCTCGTCCATTTACTGGCATTCGAGAAGAAGCCTTTGAGTTCCTTTCGGCCCCTCTATCTAGCGGGGAGTGAAAGCAGGGCCGTACAAAAGGAAAAAAAGAACATGGAGAGCAAGGGAGCTCGCCTGTATCTCTGCCTGGTCCTGTTGCTTAGCAACAACTCACATCTCCATCTGAGAAAGAATGATTCAGGGAGGTGACAAAGAGAACCCACTTCTCACGAAGAAACAGCCCCATTTTACCAGATCCACATTTTTTTTTAGAATGATAGTAAGATGATTATCACAGCAAGAGCTCTGGGCATCCACTTCTACAGCCAGAGAGAGAACATGGTCTAACAGACCAAACCCAAACTGTGGAAAAGTAGCTTCCTGTGCGTGCACACAGGACTCAGGACTTACCACTTATCCACTTAGCCTCAGGGTCGTGAATTTTGAAATCATCACTGAAGAGATCTTCCACTGTGACCTTCTTCTTTTGAGACAGACTAGTATCTTCCGCTAGAAAAGAACATGGCAAATAGTTAAACCTTTTATTTTGGGGTTAAAAAAGAGAGGACCATAAAACATTGGGGTTGCCATTTAGAAATAGTATGTATGGTAAAACATATACTTTCCCTACATAACATAAGGGCTGAACAAAAGCCAGTCATGTTTTTTTGGTTTTAATTAAAATATCAAAAGCTATGGTAAGGGGATCATGGTGCAGTAAAATGGTATTTCTCCCCCTCCACTCGAACACACAAATGATCGTATTTCTTAGGAACAGAGGTAAACGTTTCAAGACTCATTTATGAACAACAAGTTGGGAATATCAGGAGAGGAAGCAACAGGTGTCCAGAATGGATCTCAGTGGTGTGATGTAATCAATCACTCATGATGCATTTATTCAATGCCAACACTTGGCAGCATGTTGGGTGCTGGGGATGAAAAGGTGAGTGACATATCCTGCAAGTATTGATTCTCCATATGCCTCACTTGTCCCTGGCTGTCTCTGGGTTGGGAATCAGTTCTTGTTCAGATGGAATCACCCCTCACATGTCTATGTGCAGACTACCAGATTTCACCTCGCTTCATTCTCCATCACTCCACTTGGGAGTAAGCGCCTGGGGTGAGCCTTGAAGGTACCAATCTCATATCCATCCCAAGAGGGGATGTTTAGTTAATGGCACCAGAGGGTGAGCCTGTAGAAACCTGGCAACATTCATCTTATTTCCCAAGGTGGAAGCTTCTGGGGTTGTAGCTAACAGAGTAAACACACAAGGGTAGTAGGTTAGACCACTCTCACTTCCGCTATACCAACAACAGTATTAACCATTTCTGATGTACATCGTCCTTCTAGAACAGAAGATGGCAGCTGTCAGGGCACTTCTCTTGAAGACTCGGGGTCCTCATTTCATCAGTTCTGTGCTGGGCTGCTGTGTGGGGCTCTCCTCAGTGCTAATCAAGGTGTGTAGGTCTGTGTGCAGCTTACGTGAGGGGGGTTTAAGATCCATGTTGTTTTTACATTTTGATGTTAGGTTGTTATGCCTGTTTCTCTTTTCAGTTTCTGCCTGTGGAGGCACCTTCTAGTTCTTGGGCTGTCTTAGAGCTTGCCCTCAACAGGACCCTTTGCCTCTTTTAATTTTCTGCTTCAAAATCCGTGGCAGGTGGGGAAAACAATGAGCATTTTTGCTAGATGGCATGATAACATAAATAAATACTCTGAATGAACCCCCCAAAGCTCCTTGTAGGATTCTAATGCATAGATTTTATTACATCTCCTATATGGTTTCTTTCTTTTGGCCTCTCTGGATGTTACTGATTACTGAAGTTGTCAGAAGAGTCACGTGTTACTGTGTGCGTCAGTTAATTTCTTGAATATCAAAAAGGACTAATGTGTGAAAGTCTTTTGAAAATTACAGAATGATACCTTTCAAAGTGACCTTCATTAGACCTGATTATATGGGGAGCTCTCCCAGGTGCTAAACAGAAGCTGTTAAACCAAATCTAATTCTTCCCCGTAGAACCTTTCCATCAGCAACTGAAGCAGCCCCAGAAAAAAGTACACACAGCTTTAGACGCGATGTATGTCAGTGTGGAAAACAAACAGTAAATGACTATTTTAAAGATAACTAGACATCAATGTAGTGAAGTAATACTGTGATCTACTAATTAAGAAATATATTTGCAACTAGTTGAAAAATCAGTCCTGGAGATCAAATGCAGAGTATAGTGATTACAGACAACAATGCTGTATTATAAATATCACATCGGCTAACAGCTTAGATCTTACTTACTCCCACTAAAAAAAGAAATGATAATTATGTGACCTGATAAAGGCATTAGCAAACCGCTCAAAGGCAATCATATTGAAATATATAAATGTATTAAATCAGCATGTTGTACACTTTAAACTTACACAATCACATGTGTCAAGTATATTTCAATAAAAAGTAAAATAAATAAAACAAGAACAAAGTATAAAAATTTCTGAGACGACAGACGGTTGTACAATGGCCCAAAGAAGTGTAAAAAAAAAAAAAAGAAAAGAAAAGAAAAAAGAAATCTGAGACACTCTTAAGCATATGGTCAGAAAATAAATAGATCTATTAAAACATAAATTTTATCTGAGTAAACTTCACTATTCAAGGAAGATTCTAGCTCACTTCTTGAGGTATCCATGCATGTAATGAGAAAAGAATGTAAGCCTGCCATTTAAACAAACTCAGGTAAAAGATGAAAAAGGTAATTTATTCACTTTCTGAAAATCTCTTTTTACAAACAACTGTTCTATTAATGTAGAAATGTATTTTGTTTTTTTAAACTATTACTTTTTAAAATATTTTACTTTTACTTTTATTTTCTTATGTTATGTTAATTACCATACATTACATCATTAGTTTTTGATGTAGTGTTCCATGATTCATTGTTTGCATATAACACCCAGTGCTCCATTCAATACGTGCCCTCTTTAATACCCATCACCAGGCTAACCCATCCCCCCACCCCCCTTCCCCTCTAGAACCTTAAGTTTGTTTCTCAGAATCCATGGTCTCTCATGGTTCTTCTCCCCCTCCAATATCCCCCTGTTCATTTTTCCTTTCCTACTATCATTTTTTTAAACATATAATGTATTATTTGATTCAGAGGTAGAGGTCTGTGATTCATCAGTCTTACGCAATTCACAGCGCTCGCCATAGCACATACCCTCCCCAATGTCTGTCACCCAGCCACCCCATCCCTCCCACCCCCCACCACTCCAGTAACCTTCAGTTTGTTTCCTGAGATTAAGAACTCCTCATATCAGTGAGATCATATGATACATGTCTTTCTCTGATTGACTTATTTCGCTTAGCATAATACCCTCTATCTAGTTCCATCCACGTTGTTGCAAATGGCAAGATTTCATGTTTTTTGATGGCTGCATAATATTCCATTGTACATATATACCACATCTTCTTTATCCATTCATCTGTTGATGGACTTCTTGGCTCTTTCCATAGTTTGGCCATTGTGGACATTGCTGCTATAAACACTGGGGTGACCATACTCCTTCTGATCATTACATTTGTATCTTTGCAGTAAAGACCCAGTAGTGCAATTGCTGGGTCGTATTGTAGCTCTATTTTCAACTGTTTGAGGAACCTCCATACTGTTTCCCAGAGTGGTTGCAACATCTTGCATTCCCACCAACAGTGTAGGAGGGTTCCCCTTTCTCCGCATCCCCGCCAACATCTGTCGTTTCCTGACTTGTTAATTTTAGCCATTCTGACTGGTGTGAGGTGGTATCTCGTTGAGGTTTTCATTTGGATTTCCCTGATGCCGAGCGATGTTGAGCACTTTTTCACGTGTCTGTTGGCCATTTGGATGTCTTCTTTGGAAAAATGTCTGTTCATGTCTTCTGCCCATTTTTTGATTGGATTATTAGTTCTTTGGGGTTTGAGTTTAAAAAGTTCTTTATAGATATTTTTGGATACCAGCCCTTTATCTGATATGTCATTTGCAAATATCTTCTCCCATTCTGTCAGTTGTCTTTTGGTTTTGTTGTCAAAAGCTTTTTATCTTGATGAAGTCCCAATAGTTCATTTTTACCTTTGCTTCCCTTGCCTTTGGCGATGTTTCTAGGAAGAAGTTGCTATGCCTGAGGTTGAAGAGGTTTCTGCCTGTGTTCTCCTTTAAGATTTTGATGACTCCCGTCTAATGTTTAGGTCTTTCAACCATTTGGAGTCTATTTTTGTGTGTGGTGTAAGGAAATGGTCCAGTTTCATTCTTCTGCATGTGGCTGTCCAATTTTCCCAACACCATTTGTTGAAGAGACTGTCTTTATTCCATTGGACATTCTTTCCTGCTTTGTCAAAGATGAGTTGACCATAGAGTTGAGGGTCCATTTCTGGGCTCTCGATTCTGTTCCATTGATCTATGTGTCTGTTTTTGTGCCAGTACCATACTGTCTTGATGATGACAGCTTTGTAATAGAGCTGAAAGTCCGGAATTGTGATGCCACCAGCTTTGCTTTTCTTTTTCAACATTCCTCTGGCTATTCGGGGTCTCTTCTGGTTCCATACAAATTTTAGGATGATTTGTTCCGTGTCTTTGAAAAAAGTGGATGGTATTTTGATAGGGATTGCATTGAATGTGAAGATTGCTCTAGGTAGCATTGACATCTTCACAATGTGTGTTCTTCCAATCCATGAACATGGAATGTTTTTCCATTTCTTTGTGTCTTCCTCAATTTCTTTCATGGGTATTTTATAGTTTTCTGAGTACAGATCCTTTGCCTCTTTGGTTAGATTGATTCCTAGGTATCTTATGGTTTTGGGTGCAATTGTAAATGGGATCGACTCCTTGATTTCTCTTTCTTCTGTCTTGTTGGTGTATAGGAATGCCACTGATTTCTGTGCGTTGATTTTATATCCTGCCACTTTACTGAATTCCTGTATGAGTTCTAGCAGTTCTGGGGTGGAGTCTTTTGAATTTTCCACAGAAAGTATCATATCATCTGCAAAGAGTGAGAGTTTGACTTCTTCTTTGCTGATTCGGATGCCTTTTGTTTCTTTTTGTTGTCTGATTGCTGTGGCTAGGACTTCTAATACTATGTTGAATAGCAGTGGTGATAGTGGACATCCCTGTGGCATTCCTGACCTCAGGGGGAAAGCTCTCAGTTTTTCCCCATTGAGAATGATATTCGCTTTGCATTTTTCATAGATGGCTTTTATGATATGGAGGTATGTACCCTCTATCCCCACACTCTGAAGAGTTTTGATCAAGAAACGTTGCTGTACTTTGTCAAATGCTTTTTCTGCATCTATTGAGAGGATCATATGGTTCTTGTTCTTTCTTTTGTTAATGTATTGTATCACATTGATTGATTTGCAGATGTGGAACCAACCTTGCAGCCCAAGGATAAATCCCACTTGGTCGTGGTGAATAATCTTTTAATGGACCGTTGGATCCTATTGGCTATTATTTTGGTGAGTATTTTTGCATCCATGTTCATCAGGGATATCGGTCTATAATTCTCCTTATTGATGGGGTTTTGGTTTGAGAATCAAGGTAATGGTGGCCTCATAAAATGAGTTTGGAAGTTTTCCTTTCATTTCTATTTTTTTGGAACAGTTTCAGAAGAATAGGTATTAATTATTCTTTAAATGTTTGGTAGAATTCCCGTGGGAAGCCATCTGGCCCTGGGCTTTTGTCTGTTGGGAGATTTTTGATGACTGCTTCAATTTCCTTAGTGGTTATAGGTCTGTTCAAGTTTTCTATTTCTTCCTGGTTCAGTTTTGGTACTTTATACAGCTGTAGGAATGCATCTATTTCTTCCAGGTTATCTAATTTGCTGGCATATAGTTGCTCATAATATGTTCTTATAATTGCTTGTATTTCTTTGGTGTTGGTTGTGATCTCTCCTCTTTCATTCATGATTTTATTTATTTGGGTCATTTCTCTTTTCCTTTTGATGAGTCTGGCCAGGGGTTTATCAATCTTGTTAATTCTTTCAAAGAACCGGTTCCTAGTTTTGTTGATCTGTTCTACTGTTCCTTTGGTTTCTATTTCATTGATTTCTGCTCTGATCTTTACTATTTCTCTTCTCCTGCTGGGTTTAGGCTTTATTTGCTGTTCTTTCTCCAGCTCCTTTAGGTGTAGGGTTAGGTTGTGTATTTGAGACCTTTCTTGTTTTTTGAGAAAGGCTTGTATTGCTATATACTTTCCTCTTAGGACCGCCTTTGCTGCATCCCAAAGATTTTGAACAGTTGTGTTTTCATTTTCATTGGTTTCCATGAACTTTTTAAATTCTTCTTTAATTTCCTGGTTGACCCATTCATTCTTTAGTAGGATGCCTTTTACCCTCCATGTATTCGAGTTCTCTCTGACGTTCCTCTTGTGATTGAGTTCTAGTTTCAAAGCATTGTGGTCTGAAAATATGCAGGGAATGATCCCAGTCTTTTGGTACCGGCTGAGACCTGATTTGTGACTTAGGATGTGATCTATTCTGGAGAATGTTCCGTGGGCACTAGAGAAGAATGTGTATTCTGTTGCTTTGGGATGGATTGTTCTGAATATATCTGTGAAGTCCATTTGGTCCAGTGTGTCATGTAAAGCCTTTATTTCCTTGTTGATCTTTTGCTTAGATGATCTGTCCATTTCAGTCAGGGGGGTGTTAAAGCCCCCACTATTATTGTATTGTTGTAGATGTGTTTCTTTGATTTTGTTATTAATTGCCTTATAGAATTGGCTGCTCCCATGTTAGGGGCATAGATATTTACAATTGTTAGATCTTCTTGTTGGATAGACCCATTATGTATGATACAGTGTTCTTCCTCATCTCTTATTATAGTCTTTGGTTTAAAATCTAACCTGTCTGATATAAGGATTGCCACCTCAGCTTTCTTTTGATGTCCATTAGCAAGGTAAATGGTTTTCCACCCCCTGACTTTCAATGTGGGTGTGTCTTTGGGTCTGAAATGAGTCTCTTGCAGACAGCATGTCGATGGGTCTTGTTTTTTTATCCACTCTGATAGCCTGTGTCTTTTGATTGGGGCATTTAGCCCATCTACATTCAGGGTAACTATTGAAAGATATGAATTTAGTGCCATTGTATTGCCTGTAAGGTGACTGTTACTGTATATTGTCTGTGTTCCTTTCTGGTCTATGTTACTTTTAGGTTCTCTCTTTGCTTAGAGGACCCCTTTCAATATTTCTGGTAGGGCTGGTTTGGTGTTTTCAAATTCCTTTAGTTTTTGTTTGTCCTGGAAGCTTTTGATCTCTCCTTCTATTTTCAATGACAGCCTAGCTGGATATAGTATTCTTGGCTGCATATTTTTCTCGTTTAGTGCTCTGAAGATATCATGCCAGTCCTTTCTGGCCTGCCAGGTCTCTGTGGATAGGTCTGTTGCCAATCTAATGTTTCTACCATTGTAGGTTACATATCTCTTGTCCTGAGCTGCTCTCAGGATTTTCTCCTGTCTCTGAGACTCGTAAGTTTTACTATTAGGTGTCTAGGTGTTGACCTATTTTTATTGATTTTGAGGGGGGTTCTCTGTGCCTCTTGGATTTTGATGCCTGTTTCCTTCCCCACATTAGGGAAGTTCTCTGTTATAATTTGCTCCAATATACCTTCTGCCCCTCTCTCTCTTTCTTCTTCTTCTAGAATCCCAATTATTCTAATATTGTTTTGTCTTATGGTATCACTTATCTCTCGAATTCTCTCCTAGTGATCCAGTAGTTGTTTATCTCTCTTTTTCTCAGTTTCCTGATTTTCCATTATTTGGTCCTCTATAGCACTAATTCTCTCTTCTGCCTCATTTATCCTAGCAGTTAGAGCCTCCATTTTTGGTTGCACCTCATTAACAGCCTTTTTGATTTCGATTTGGTTAGATTTTAGTTCTTTTATTTCTCCAGAAAGGGTTTCTCTACTATCTTCCATGCTTTTTCAAGCCCAGCTAGTTTCTTTAAAATCGTCATTCTGAACTCTAGTTCCGACATCTTACTAATATCCGTACTGATTAGGTCCCTGGCAGTCAGTACTGCCTCTAGTCTTTTTTTTTGAGGTGATTTTTTCCATCGTCACTTTGTCCAGAGAATAGATGAATGAGAGAACAAAATGCTAACAGGGTAACAACGACCCCAGAAAAATATACACTAAACATTTCAGAAGAGACCTGAAACTGGTGGAAAACAAATGGAAAGAAAGAAAAAAGAAAAGAAAAAGAAACAAACAAACAAAAAAACAGAATATGATCAAATATGATCAGGCTGGTGAACAGATCAGTGCCACACACTAGATTTTGGGCGTATTTTGGTCTGTTTTAAGAATGTGCCTCCCAAAATTTTAAAGAAAGAAAAACTTATATATGTACAAAAATAAGGGTAAATGTGATGAAGGGATGGAATATGACTGTAAAGATGAAAATCATAAAAGATTTTATAAAAGGAATTGATAAGATAAGAAGTTGGTTGAAAAAAGAAAGAAGAGGATTTTAAAAAAAGGGGGAGAGAATGTGATCAGGCAGGAGACTAGAACAAATCCATATAATAGAGATGTAAGGTACATTTTGATCTGTAAGAAGAAACTGTATCCCTAAATTTTAAAAAGAGAACAACTTATATATATATGTACCAAAAATAAGGTTAACTACAATGAAGGGATAGAATATGGCTCTAAAAATGAAAAATAAAAAAGATTTTTTAAAAAAGGGATTGAGAAGATGTTGTTGAAAAAGGGAAAAAGAAAAATTCAAAAAAAAAGAAAAAGAAAAAGTTAAAAAAA
>NW_027397142.1:2938616-2946719 GCF_003265705.2 Callorhinus ursinus | reverse complement strand
TCCGATTTTGTGCTCCGCGGCTCTAGCACTTGCCAGAAGCGGCCGACGGAGGCCCCTCCCCTGCCGTCTATCCTCCCGAATATCGCCTCGCATTCACTTCTCCGCACGTCCTACCTTCCAGAAAGTGGTCGCTTTTCTGTTCAGAGAACTGCTGCTATTCTTTTCTTCGATCTCCTGTTGAGTTCGTAGGTGTTCAGAATGGTTTGATCCCTATTTAGCTCAATTCCTGGGACCAGATGAAATTTAGGTCTCCTACTCCTCTGCCATCTCGCTCCTCCTACGCTGGTGTTCTGCTTTTTAGGGGATAGTTCCTGCAGGTCCTTGTAACTCAGTTGTAAGCTTCTTCCCTGCAAGCGTCCTGGGTCATGAGAGACTCCTGGTGGTGTGGTCACCAGCAAAGTCCTGGGCACTTGGAGGCTATCTGGGTCTCATGCTGCCATTTGGGCTGGAGCCCTTTGCCAGTTATGGGTAATGTGATTCAAGACCTTCTGAACATGAACCCAGTTTTAAGGCATGGGGCACCTGTCCAGTCCCTAGCCCCCTCATGGACATCAATATCCTAGCCCCTCCTGTTGGGTCTGATCCAGTCTGCTACTTGAGGGTGGCAGGAGTTTGGTCTTACTTGCTGCTTTAAGTTTTTACCTGGTGGTTCTTCTTTCAAGGATACCATTCTGTTCTAGGTATATGAAAAACTCTTTCTTGTTTTTGAGTGCAGCTATGTTTTGACTATTTATTTTCTCTCATTTCTACCTGCTTGAAAACAGAAGGGAAAGATTTCTGTGCTCAATCAACCATCATAAACTGGACGTCACCTTGAACCAGAAGTCGACTTAAACTGGAAGTCAACATACCGGTGGAGATACAAGAAGTGCCCAGTGGCTTTTATAGTTTGGATTCCATCCTGAAGGTAATTGGGGGATGACCAAAAAGTAAAGTTATCTTCAGCCCAATAGCTGGATAACCACATGGCACTTGTAGTTACCGTGGCATCCTGGTCAGCTCACTGGCATTCAGAGGCACCTCCTAATCCCTAGTGAGGCAGCTATCTTTATGTAGGTCAGAATACAACGGAAATTGCTCATGATCCTCTCCGGATGCTTGTTAAACAGTTATGTTGTTAAGTAGCACAATTACTGGGGAACATTTTGGAATGTTCTCTAGAGATTTTTAAAATTAGAAATAAATTCCACCACCCTAAAATGGATTAATGTGAAGCATAACCTCTTGAGGTTTTCAATCACTGCAAGTGGAGGTTAGCTACTGACAAACCCGATATAGTAACAAAGAAAATCTACCCAGATTAGTGAGAGGTCTCTTGTTAGTTCTGCTTGTGTTAGAAATGAATAAGCGACAACTACAAAAATGCTCTGCTGTCTTCGTAGGACACGGGCAATTTTAACTCTTGATCCTATAAGAAACAGGAGGAAGGAAAGCCACTTTATGGAAGGCAAACCTGAGCTACTCAGAGGTTGCAAGGCTTCTCTGAAGATGTGTGGAAAGTGAGTCAAGCTAGATTAGCCACGTTCGCAGGGAAATCTGAACGTTGACATCATTCACAGAATCTGGCTTGTGTGCAGCCTATTCCAAAAGTGGGATGCTAATTAAATTCCAGAATACAGAAACTATCAGGAAGGTAATGCTTATGAGGAGCCTGATAAAACACTATGTTCTCCAGGTTAAAAAAAAAATTCTGTAAATAAAAGGTTTAAAAACCATTTTTATTGACACATTTCTGTAATGTGAAAAATTTAGCCTCTGAATCAGATCAACAAGGAACACATACAACAGTGGCACTCAGCAAGTGTTCTCCCCGCTGTGTGTGATGTGGCAGGTGTCAAGTATAAGGGTTTTCAAACCAAGAAGACAAAGACTGGTGGGCAGGTGGGACACAGCTTCACAGCGGAGGCAGATCCCAACTGCAGGCTCAGAGTAAAAGTACTCTGGTATTTAGAATAAGTCACAGGGAACATATTTGTATGTTCTTTCTATAGAAGCTCGTCATATTTGTTTGCTTCTATACACTCAGAGGAACATATGGAAATCAAACTGGTTTTTTAAAAGATTGACTGATTGATTGATTTGAGAGAGAGAGAGAGAGAGAGCAGGAGAGATAGAGGAAGAGGGAAAGAGAACCTCAAGCAGACTCTCTGCTGAGCACAGAGCCTGACGTGGGGCTGGATCTCACAACCCTGAGATCATGACCTGAGCTAAAATCAAGAGTTGGACACTCAACCAACTGTGCCACTGAGGAGCACAGAAACTGTCCATTTTTCCAAGTCTGAACCGTTAATTCATGAGTTCCAATGATACAGATTTGTTTAATATCAGCTCACTGCTGCTTGTACCATTAGTGATGAACCTAACATGGAGAGCCATTTAGTCCAAGGAAAAAACTATGAAAACACAGGAAGCAATTCCCTTCACTCTGCCAGCATGTTAATGGAGTGAGTGCTCCATGTAGACGCTGGAATCAATACTTCCAGTTAGAACTTTTTTTTTTTTAAAGAAGTTAATCAATGCTATCTATTGTAGATGATACTCATATTTCCTTGGAAGATTCCTATCATAATGAAAGAATAAATTTAGTCATGCTTCACTATCAACAACTTAGGAACAATGAAATTTAAGCTGGGCAACATGCCTACAGGTCGTGAAATGGAGCATACCCAGAGTCTTACCATAACTCGTTCTGGTGACTTAAGATGATGATATCTGGGACTTTTGAGCTGATGAGATTTTGGACCCTGAGTTAATGCTGCAATAGCTTGGGACTTCTGGGGACCTTAGGATGGAGAGAATGTATTTTGTATGTCAGATGAATGTGAATCTTTGAGGGCTGGGGGTCAGACTGTGTGGGTAAAATAATGCCCCCCAAAGGTGTCCATGAGGACAGGTGTTTGGGATTGAGTTGCACCCCTCTCCCATTCATATGCTGAAGCCCTAACCCCCAGTGTGACTATACTTGGAGATACAGCCCTAAAGGAGGTAATTAAAGTTAGATGGGACCATAAAGGTGGGGTTCTATTCCAACAGAACCAGTGTCCTTGTAAGGAAAGAGGAAGAGACACTCTCTCTCCAAGCACGGAGACAAAAAGCAATGTGAGATACAGCAAGAAGGGGCTGTCTGCAAGCCAGAGAGAGAGGTCTCACTAGAAACCAATCCTGCTGGTGTTTGATCTTGGGCTTAAAGCCTCGAGAACTATGAGAAAATAAATTTCTGTTGTTTAAGCCACTCAGTGTGGGTATTTTATCATGCCAGCCCGAGCCCACTGAAACAACTGGTGTTTTTAAAATTTCAATTTCCAACTTTCTGTTGCTAGCCCATAAAACACAGCATTTGCATATAGATCTTGTAT
The DNA here is from genome assembly GCF_003265705.2 of Callorhinus ursinus. Classification (NCBI taxonomy): domain Eukaryota; kingdom Metazoa; phylum Chordata; class Mammalia; order Carnivora; family Otariidae; genus Callorhinus; species Callorhinus ursinus. The sequence continues at coordinate 2,943,363 of NW_027397142.1, read as the reverse complement.
TCTGCAACCTTTCTAAACGTACCCCTATGTTTGATTAGCACATTCTACACAGGCATTCATTTTGTCCTCAACAAGGACAGTTTTACTTGTTCATTTCAAGTAGAAATAATCCATTAGAATTGCTTAAGAAAACTGGTTTGTTTAAGAAAGTCAAGATCCAAGTAGCAGCAAGCTAATTCATAGCTACTAATGGACTTGAAGACCAATGGTGAATGTTTTAAATGAGTTTTCCATTTTTAAATCAACTTATTATTTGGTGGGAGATTTTATTAAAGTGAGAAAAGAGGCTGCAAATATTACCAAAGCTGCAAGGAAGAAGGGGAGGTGCTGGGCCAGCCGGGGAGGAGGTTCCCCAGATTAGCCAGGGAGGGGTCAATACGTACCCCTTAAGGTGGGGGGACCAAGAAATGTGTACATAAAGACATCTCCGCCTAAAGTTATGAAAGAAATCTATAAAGGACTTAAAGATAACTTCAGAGGTTTCATAACAGAGTGAAGAAAGGCACTGGGAGGGATTATAAGTGAGCAGCATTCTTCACTTTGATAGGAGTCATCTGTGAATATGGGTAGATAAGCATAATACTAAGAATCTCAGAAATAAACACCAGAAAAACGAACATCAGAATTGGTGAAATGTAATGAATGATATCTAGAGACTGGCTGTAGAATTGTTAGTATTAAAAAAAAAAACTACTATTATTTTGATTTGGGTTGTTCATTTAATAGCTTTTTCACTATTTTTTTCTGTTTATACATACTCCCTGGGAAATCATTAATAAAGTCATATTCTGATCGTAGCACATACTCACACCTGAATCTAGTATCTGAGCTGGAATGTGTCTTCAGGACACACCAACACCACGGTCAGCTAGCTAATTTAATCTTCCCAGCTGTGGCACAGTTATGTGGACAAAGGTGTGTGGTGCTCCCCACAGAGAAATCGTGGCTGCTGGGGGTGCCTCGTTGATCCCCAAGTGCCCACCTCCCGGTGGCAAATACCATACACACATTTTAAGGGAGATTTAGTTTCAGGGATCGTCATCATCTGCCCCACAAAATGTACATTTTTTTTTTACTTGAATTTTATTGGCCTTGTTGATTGATCTGTATTTAATTTGGCTCTTCTGTTAATTTTATACGAATTGTAAGTGGAACTTATTTCCATTTCACGCATGTAAGTAAAATCATAAAAATAAGTCAAGGCAGGGGATGGGTTTTGTCCTTTCCTCTCAACGTTTATTTTTTTAAATTTAATTTAATTTTATTATGTTATGTTAGTCACCATACAGTACATCATTAGTTTTTGATGCAGTGGTTCCATGATTCATTGTTTTCGTATGACACCCAGTGCTCCATGTGCCCTCCTTAGTACCCATCACCGGGCTAACCCATCCCCCCACCCCCTCCCCTCAGTTTGTTTTGCAGAGTCCATCGTCTCTCATGGTTCGTCTCCCCCTCTGACTTACCCCCTTCATTTTTCCCTTCCTTCTCCTAATGTCCTCCCTGCTATTCCTTCGGTTCCACAAATAAGTGAAACCATATGATAATTGGCTTTCTCTGCTTGACTTATTTCACTTAGCATCATCTCCTCCAGTCCCATCCTCTCAACATTTTAAAAACATCAATAGATATCTTGATGTGAACACATTGCAGTTCCTTCTTTGGCAGCAGAGATGATAAAGAACCAAATTCTGAAGCCGAGAGGAATCCTGCAGAGAGGTGGGGAGGCCGGCATGGGCTCTCCTGTGAGCAGGTGGGTGGGGGGAGGGCGGCGTGCCCAGCACACCTCTTTCTAGCCCGTACCCCCCACAGCTCCTGCCTGTAAGGTACGGCCACTGCAAGACTGGCAAAAGCACTGATTTCCCTTTGTCTTACTTTCCCGTGGCTGCAGCCACAAGTCACCACAAGTGTGGTGGCTCCGAACAGCTGACGTAAGAGCTGGAGGGGAGCCTCTCTTCCTCATCTCTGCTCTGGCTGTCGGTGCGCCTTGCCTCGTGGCTGCATCACTACAACCTCCGTCTCCCTGGTCACGTTGCCTTCTCCCCTCTGTCAGATCTCTCTCTGCCTCCTTCTTATAAAGATACACGTGGTTGCACTTAGGACCCATGGATAAAGCAGGAAAACCTCCCATCTCAGATGCTTAATGTAACCGCCTCTGCAACAACCCCCTTTTGCCATAGAAAGTGACATTCTCAGGTTCCAGGGATTAGAACGTGGAACCTTTGGGGAGTCATCCTCTCACCCAGCAGATCCCTCAAGACCTTTTCTCCATTTCCCACTAACCCACTACTTTATTTATTTATTTATTAAAGATTTTATTTATTTATTTGACAGAGAGACACAGCGAGAGAGGGAACACAAGCAGGGGGAGTGGGAGAGGGAGAAGCAGGTTTCCCGCCGAGCAGGGAGCCCAATGCGGGGCTCGATCCCGAGACTCCAGGATCATGACCTGAGCCGAAGGCAGTCGCTTAACCGACTGAGCCACCCAGGCGCCCTCTTACCCTTTTTTTTTTTAAAGTTTAGGGAGGGGCAGAGGGAGAAGGAAAGAACCTTTTTTTTTTTAAGATTTTTTTGTAAATTTATTTGAGAGAGAGAGTGGGGGGAGGAGCAAAGGGAGAGAGAGAGAGAGAATCCTCAAGCAGACTCCCCACTGAGCACGAAGCCTGACACGGGCTCTCACAACCCTGAGATCACGACCTGAGCCGAAATCAAGAATGGGCCACTTAACCAACTGAGCCACCCTGGTACCCCTGGACTTCTCATTTTGTGAAGCAATGTAACACTTATCGTTTGAATTATTGTAGTGAGGTATCCTGTTCGGGACAAAGGTACTCTGATATTGTAACATCTGGGCTTTGGATAATTGCTCAAGCTGATCCCAAACATGGCCCATGGACAGGCTGACCAGGTACGTGAGCTTCCTGAAGTAGATCCAAATGTTTACGAGGACATGTGTGCCCTTCTCCAATGATAGGATGACTTACAGTTTTATCAGATTCTAAAACTGGTTACAACTTATAAATTGTTACAAATGACAGGAACCCTGAGAGGACCATCTCAAACCCAGCGCCCAGCGTTCCACACTCTCCCAATCTGTCACCATCCCATCCCTCCATGCTTAACTCCTGACACTCATTACGTCCCTCCATGGCTTCCTGGCCAGGTACCTTCTCTCCAGCCAGTGCTTCAGGCTAATAGTGGCTTGTAGGGGACCTTCCCTCTTGGATTGCCTTCATCTGTCCTGCATCTGTCTTTCAAATTCCTCATCTTCCATAAAACCTTCCACCAATGCTTCCTGTCCTCCCCGATCTCACCCATATTCTGGACTGTCATCATAAATATTATCTGCACTATCCCTTTACATAAAGCACTTAGTTTCACTTGGCACTAACAAATTAACTTAATCAGAAACAACAATGACAAAAGTACCAGCAACAGCAGCAAAAGCAAGTATCTATTTCATGACCGGAGTAGACACTGTTCACCCAATCGACCAGCTGGGAACAAAGGAATCTAGAAACACAACCAGAGATGCCTAAGTGCAAGTGAACAATACCAGAGACTGATCAAGTAACTTACATGTCCTGTGATAGGACACTTGGTCATAGTCATATACAGCAGATGAGCTCTGATGAGATTGGATTTGGGGGATGAGTTTAATATAGGAAAGAGAACAGAAAAAAATGCCTGGAAGACATGGCCAAATCACCTATTTCTACAAAAAACCATAATAAAAAGTAAGATGTATGTTACTTGTTATGATATACACACGAGTTTTTAATTACTGTTAAGCTACTTTTCAATTGTCATAGAGATTATGCATAGAGTATACAGAGATTAAAAATTGGGCATCAATACAACTTAAAATACTATAATAAATCTCCTAAACATTATATTGAACAAAAACCAGTTGTAAAAGAATACGTACTACATGATTATATTACAATAACTATAAATGCAAAAAGTATAAAAGCATGCAAAACTATGATGTTAGAAATTAGGGGACCTTTGGGGGGATTAGGGATGAAAAAGCACGGGAGGGGGCTTCTGGGATGCTAGTTGAATTCCGTGTTTTGATCTGGATACTGGTTATAGGAGCCTGTTCAGTTTAAAAATTCATTAAACAGGAGGCGGAGCAATGTGGCAGAGGAGTAGGAGACCTGAATTTCGTCTGGTCTCAGGAAATCAGCTGAATGGGGATCAAACTATTCTGAACACCTACGAACTCAAATAGGAGATTGAAGAAGAGAGTAGCAACAACTCTGAACAGAGAGGCGACCACTTTCTGGAAGGTAGGACGTGCGGAGAAGCGAATCCAAGGCGGTATTCGGGAGGATAGACGGCGGGGGAGGGGGCCTCCGTCGGCTGCTTCTAGCAAGTGCTAGAGCCGGGGAGCACAAAATCGGAACTTTTACAAGTCGGTTCCACTGAGGGACGTCGCTCCAGTGGCTAAGCGGGGGCTGGAACCCTCGCGGGACAGTGGTCTCAGGACCCTCGGGGTCACAGAAAGACCGGGGGTGCCTGAGTGCGGCAGAGCTCCCAGGTATCGGAGCGGGGAAGCCGGCTGCAGAGACGGAGCCGAGGCGCGGGCTCTCAGCTCGGGGTGGCCATAAACTGCGATCCGCGGCCCAGTCGGGCCACTGTTCCTCCAGCAGGGACCCAACAAGTGGCAGAGCCGGGGAGACTCCCCTTCCTCCCCCGGGAGGAGCGGTGCGGGAGCGCACCGCAGGGATCTGCTGGGTTTGGA
>NW_027397142.1:2934768-2938516 GCF_003265705.2 Callorhinus ursinus | reverse complement strand
AGCCAAGACCAAGTTTACCGATCAAGGAGAACGGGAGAACTCCAGCGCTAGGGGAATACTGCACATAGAATTCATGGCTTTTTTACCATAATTCATTAGTTTTTGAAAATTATCTTTTTTCTGTTTTTTTTTTTAACTTTTCTTTTTCCCTTTTTCAACCAACATCTTCTCACTTTTTAAAAAAACATTTTTATTTTTCATTTTAGGAGTCATATTCTATTCCTTCATAGTACTTACCCTTATATTTGACATATATATATAAGTTGTTCTCTCTTTAAAATTCTGAGATGCAGTTTCTTCTAACAGATCAAAATATACCCTAAATCACTAGTGTATGGCTTAGTTCTAGTCTCCTGCCTGATCACATTCCCTCCTCTTTTTCTTTTAAATCTTCTTCGTTCTTTTTTCAAACAACTTCTTATCTTATCAATTCCTTTTATAAAATCTTTCATAATTTTCGTCTTTACAGTCATCTTCCAACCCTTCATTGTATCAACCCTAATTTTGTACATATATAAGTCTTTCTTTCTTTAAAATTTTAGGAGGCACTTTCTTCTAACAGACCAAAATCCACCCAAAATCTAGTGTGTGGCACTGATCTATGCACTACCCTGATCATATTTGATCATATTCTGTTTTTTTTTGTTTTGTTCTGTTTTTGTTTGTTTTTATCTTTTTCTTTTTCTTTTCTTTTTCCTTTTTCTTTTTTCTTTTTTTCCCTTTCTTGTCCCCTGGTTTCAGGTCTTTTCTAATTTGCTTAGAGTATATTTTCTGGGGACGTTGTTACCCTGTTAGCATTTTGTTCTCTCATTCATCTATTCTCCTCTGGACAAAATGACAAGATGGAAAACATCACCTCAGCAAAAAGAACAAGAGGTAGTACCATCTGCCAGGGACCTACTCAATATGGACATCAGTACGATGTCGGACCTAGAGTTCAGAATTATGATTTTAAAGATACTACCTGGGCTTGAAAAGCATGGAAGTTATTAGAGACACCCTTTCTGGAGAAATAAAAGAACTAAAATCTAACCAAATCGAAATCAAAAAGGCTATTAAGGAGGTGCAATAAAAAATGGGGGCACTAACTGCTAGGATAAATGAGGCAGAAGAGAGAATCAGTGATATGGAAAACCAAATGATGGAAAATAAAGAAGCTGAGAAAAAGAGAGATAAACAACTACTGGATCACGAGGGCAGAATTCGAGAGATAAGCGATACGATAAGATGAAACAACATTAGAATAATTGGGATCCCAGAAGAAGAAGAAAGAGAGAGAGGGGCAGAAGGTATATTGGAGCAAATAATAGCAGAGAACTTCCCTAATGTGGGGAAGGAAACAGGCATCAAAATCCAGGAGGCACAGAGAACCCCTCTCAAAATCAATAAAAATAGGTCAACAACCCGACATCTAATAGTAAAACTTACAAGTCTAAAAGGCAAAGAGAAAATCTTGAAAGCAGCTTGGGAGAAGAGATATGTTACGTATAATGGTAGAAACATTAGATTGGCAACAGACCTATCCACAGAGACCTGGCAGGCCAGAAAGGACTGGCATGATATCTTCAGAGCATTAAATGAGAAAAATATGCAGCCAAGAATATTATATCCAGCTAGGCTGTCACTGAAAATAGAAGGAGATATAAGAAGCTTCCAGGACAAACAAAAAATAAAGGAATTTGCAAACACGAAACCAGCCCTAGAAGAAATATTGAAAGGGGTCCTCTAAGCAAAGAGAGAGCCTAAAAGAGAGCATATCCCAGAAAGGAACACAGACAATATACAGTAACAGTCACCTTACAAGCAATACAATGGCACTAAATTCATATCTTTCAATAGTTACCATGAATGTAAATGGGCTAAATGCCCCAATCAAAAGACACAGGCTATCAGAGTGGATAAAAAAACAAGACCCATCAATATGCTGTCTGCAAGGGACTCATTTTAGACCCAAAGACACCCTGAGATTGAAAGTGAGGGGGTGGAAAACCATTTACCATGCTAATGGACACCAAAAGAAAGCTGGGGTGGCAATCCTTATATCAGACAAATTTGATTTTAAAACAAAGAGTGTAATAAGAGATGAGGAAGGACACTATATCCTACTTAAAGGGTCTATCCGACAAGAAGATCTAACAATTGTAAATATCTATGCCCCTAACATGGGAGCAGCCAATTATATAAGCCAATTAATAACAAAAGCAAAGAAACACATTGACAACAATACAATAAAAGTGGGGGACTTTAACAGCGCCCGACGAAAATGGACAGATCATCTAAGCAAAAGATCAACAAGGAAATAAAGACTTTAAATGACACACTGGACCAAATGGACTTCACAGATATATTCAGAACATTCCATCCAAAGCAACAGAATACACATTCTTCTCTACTGCCCATGGAACATTCTCCAGAATTGATCACATCCTAGGTCACAAATCAGGTCTCAATCGGTACCAAAAGATTGGGATCATTCCCTGCATATTTTCAGACCACAATGCTTTGAAACTAGAACTCAATCACAAGAGGAAAGTCGGAAAGAACTCAAATACATGGAGGCTAAAGAGCATCCTACTAAAGAATGAATGGGTCAACAAGGAAATTAGAGAAGAATTAAAAAAATTCATGGAAACCAATGAAAATGAAAACACCACTGTTCAAAATCTTTGGGATACAGCAAAGACAGTCCTGAGAGGAAAGTATATAGCAATAGAAGCCTTTCTCAAGAAACAAGAAAGGTCTCAAATACACAACCTAACCCTACACCTAAAGGAGCTAGAGAAAAAACAGCAAATAAAGCCTAACCCCAGCAGGAGAAGAGAAATAATAAAGATCAGAGCAGAAATCAATGAAATAGAAACCAAAAGAACATTAGAACAGATCAACGGAACTAGGAGCTGGTTCTTTGAAAGAATTAACAGGATTGATAAACCCCTGGCCAGACTTATCCAAAAGAAAAGAGAAATGACCCAAATCAACAAAATGATGAATGAAAGAGGAGAGATCACACCCAACACCAAGACATACAAGCAATTATAAGAACATAGTATGAGAAACTCTATGCCAGCAAATTAAATAACCTGGAAGATATGGGTGCATTCCTAGAGATGTATCAACTACCAAAATTGAACCAGGAAGAAATAGAAAACCTGAACAGACCTATTACCACTAAGGAAATTGAAGCAGTCATCAAAAATCTCCTAAGAAAGAAAAGCCCAGGGCCAGATGGCTTCCCAGGGGAATTCTATCAGACATTTAAAGAAGAATTAATACCTATTCTCCTGAAACTGTTCCAAAAAATAGAAATGGAAGGAAAACTTCCAATCTTATTTTATGAGGCCAGCATTACCTTGATTCCAAAACCAGACAAAGACCCCATCAAAAAGGAGAATTACAGACCAATATCCTTGATGAACATGGATGCAAAAATTCTCACCAAAATACTAGCCAATAGACCCAACAGTACATTAAAAGGATTATTCACCACAACCAAGTGAGATTTATTCCTGGAATGCAAGGTTGGTTCAACATCCGCAAATCAATCATGATAGAATACATTAACAAAAGAAAGAACAAGAATTATATGATCCTCTCAATAGATGTAGAAAAAGCATTTGACAAAGTACAGCATCCTTTCTTGATCAAAACTCTTCAGAGTATAGGGATAGAGGGTACATACCTCAATATCATAAAAGCCATCTATGAAAAACCTACAGCGAATATCATTCTCAATGGGGAAAAGCTGAGA
>NW_027397142.1:2888016-2934368 GCF_003265705.2 Callorhinus ursinus | reverse complement strand
GACAGCCACATGCAGAAGAATGAAACTGGACCATTTCCTTACACCACACACAAAAATAGACTCCAAATGGTTGAAAGACCTAAACGTGAGACAGGAGTTCATCCAAATCCTAAAGGAGAACACAGGCAGCAACCTCTTCGACCTCAGCCGCAGCACCTTCTTCCTAGAAACATTGCCAAAGGCAAGGGAAGCAAGGGCAAAAATGAACTATTGGGATTTCATCAAGATAAAATGCTTTTGCACAGCCAAAGTAACAGTCCACAAAACCAAAAGACAACCGACAGAATGGGAGAAAATATTTGCAAATGACATATCAGATAAAGGGCTAGTATCCAAAATCTAAAAGAACTTATCAAACTCAACACCCAAAGAACAAATAATCCAATCAAGAAATGGGCAGAAGACGTGAACAGACATTTTTCCAAAGAAGACATCCAAATGGCCAACAGACACATGAAAAAGTGCTCAACATCGCCGGCATCAGGGAAATCCAAATCAAAACCTCAATGAGATACCACCTCACACCTGTCAGAATGGCTAAAATTAACAAGACAGGAAATGACAGATGTTGGCGGGGATGTGGAGAAAGGGGAACCCTCCTACACTGTTGGTGGGAATGCAAGCTGGTGCAACCACTCTGGAAAACAGTATGGAGGTTTCTCAAACAGTTGAAAATAGAGCTGCCATATGATCCAGCAATTGCACTACTGGTATTTACCCCAAAGATACAAATGTAGGGATCCAAAGGGGTACGTGCACCCCAATGTTTATGGCAGCAATGTCCAAAATAGCCAAACTGTGGAAAGAACCAAGATGTCCATCAACAGATGAATGGATAAAGAAGAGGTGGTATATATACACAATGGAATATTATGCAGCCATCAAAAGGAATGAGATCTTGCCATTTGCAACGACGTGGTTGGAACTGGAGGGTGTTATGCTGAGTGAAATAAGTCAATCAGAGAAAGACATGTATCATATGACCTCAGTGATACGAGGAATTCTTAATCTCAGGAAACAAACTGAGGGTTGCTGGAGTGGTGTGGGGGTGAGAGGGATGGGCTGGCTGGGTGATAGACATTGGGTAGGGTATGTGCTATGGTGAGCGCTGTGAACTGTGCAAGACTGTTGAATCACAGATCTGTACCTCTGAAACAAATAATGTAGTATATGTTAAGAAAAAAAAAGAAGAAGAAGAATATAGCAGGAGGGGAAGAATGAAGGGGAGTAAATCGGAGGGGAAGACGAACCATGAGAGACGATGGACTCTGAAAAACAAACTGAGGGTTCTAGAGGGGAGGGGTGTGGGGGGATGGGTTAGCCTGGTGATGGGTATTAAAGAGGGCACGTTCTGCGTGGAGCACTGGGTGTTATGTACAAACATGAATCATGGAACACTTCATCAAAAACTAATGATGTAATGTATGGTGATTAACATAAGAATAAAAAATTAAAAAAATCATTAAACAATATAACATTATATGTGTATGTTAAATAAATGTTCAAAAATCAATTGTTCCAGAAATTTTAAAATATAAGCTTCAAACAATGAGTTATCACTCCACACCTATGAGAATGGCCAATACCGAGAATACTGCCAATGCTGAATGCTGGCAAGTTTGTGGAGCCACCGGAACTCTTGTTCATTCCTGGGGGGGATGCAGAATGGGCCAGCCAGGTTGGAAGACAGTTGTGCAGTCTCTTACAAAACAAAACACACTTGTAGCACATATTTCAGTAATCACACTCTTTAGTATTTACCCAAAGAAGTTGAAAATTATGACTACATAGAGACCTGCACATGAATGTTTACAGCAGCTTTGTTCATAATTGCCAACTCTTGGAAGCAAGCAAAATGTCCTTCAGTGGGTGAATGGATAAACGGAGTGTGGTCCATCCAGACAATGGAATAGCATTCAGCACTAAAAAGAAATGAGCTGTCAAGCCATGAAAAGGCATGGAAGAACCTTAAAAGCCTATAAGTGAAAGAAGGCTCCATACTGTATGGTTCCAACTGTATGACATTCTGGAAAAGGCACGACTGCAGAGACAGTAAAAACTTCTCTGCCAGGGGTTATGGGGGAGGGAGGGATGAACAGACAGACCACAGAGGGTTCTTAGGGCAGTGAAGCTGTTCTGTAGGATACTGTAATGGCAGATGTGTGCCATCACATATTTGTCCAAGCCCATGGCATGCACAACACCAAGAGCGCACCTTTTTTATAAAAAGATTTGTTTATTTTAGAGAGAGTGAGAGTGTGGGGAGGGAGGGGCCAAGGGAGAGGGAGAGAGAAACTTAAGCAGACTCCACACTGAGCATGGAGCCTGACACGGGGATTAATCCCATGACCCTGAAATCAAGACTTGAGCCGAAACCAAGAGTCAGACTCTTAACTGATAGCAACACCCAAGCATCCAACCAAGAGTGCACCTTAATGTAAACTATGAATTTTGAGTGATAATGATGGGTCAATGAATATTCACCCATTGTAAAAAATGTGCCACCCTGGTGGGGACTGATAACAGGGGAGGCTGTGCGTGCCTGGGGGCAGGGGGTGTCTGGGAAAACTCTGTGCCTGCCTCTCAGTTTTGCTGTGAATCCAAAACTGCCCTAAAAAAACACTCTACTTAAAAAAAAAATCCATGGAAATTTTATTACAGAACTTCCTTTGTTAACTAGCAGTCACACCTCTGAAGTGGAGGGATTCTCTCAAATGTAATTTTAATATAGCTTTTTTCCACACAAACCCATTTCATCTTATTTTGACTCTGGTGTCTATTCAGAACACTTGATTAAGTGTCTGACTTGCTTGTACTTACTCTCTCCTATAGGAGAATCCAATTTATGAGCCGTGATGGCCAATTTGCTAGATTTCACTCCCTCTCAGTAAAGCCTATCGGGTCCAATTGAAAATTAAAAAAAGATAAGCTGAGAGTTGGCAAAGCAGTTACAGACATTGGACCTAAACCAGTGATGAAATTTCAACTCCATAAAAATAATTTCTATGCTCTGCTCCCACCCAAAAGACTCACGAGTCTTATATTCTGATAACTTCTGCATGGCCTCAGCCCACAGTCTATCACTGTGACTTTCAAATGTCCAAGGCTTTTTGGTTACACACCACCTTTAAGTGTTCTAGTGTTTTCCATCAGAAACTGTTGTCCATCTTCCCTAATGTGAAAATCCCTAAGGCCAACTGTCAGGGCCGTTTTAATGCAAATGGGATTCTGCTGGATTTTTCAGCTCCTACGACATTAACAGTGGCACTGGAGAATGACAAAGTCCTTTTCATCAGAATGCAAGAACTGTAGCTGCCCAAAAAGGCATACGCTGTGTCTGACCTAGAGTAGGCACATATTTAATATCTGAAAATAAAAAGGTAACTTTGAGTCTATTACGCCAAAGAGAAATTTACAAAGAGCATAGACTAGCAAGGGGGAAATGAATGACAAAATTGAAAAGGACACATTCTCATTTGGCTGGTCCCTTTGCAAGTAAGATTGCCATAAACACTTTTAATTTGATATTTAAAACATAAATTGTGCATAACTGGTGGTAATTGGACGGCACTATAGAACAAGGTACTTGTCGTTCAGAATGATTACCATGAGCCCCTTAAAGATCTTGGGTACCAACAGGGCCTCCATGTGATTCTTCCTACCAAGCTGGAAAGGGGACTCATGTGAACATGGGAATGGTTCTACCAAAAGGCTGAACCCAGTTGAGTTCAGAATGGATTTTCTGGGCAAATAAAAAGCAGGTACTGTGATTTGAGTTCCAACAAACCAGAATATAAGTCTAGAAACAGGCAGTCCTTGAAAAAGGTTATTTTATTAAAAGTACCTACTACTTATCCAAGTCATTACCCAAAGAACAAATAATCCAGTCAAGAAATGGGCAGAAGACATGAACAGACATTTCTCCAAAGAAGACATCCAAATGGCCAACAGACACATGAAAAGATGCTCAACATCACTCATCATCAGGGAAATACAAATCAAAACCACAATGAGATACCACCTCACACCAGTCAGAATGGCTAAAATTAATAAGTCAAGAAATGACAGATGTTGGTGAGGATGAGGAGAAAGGGGAACCTTCTTACACTGTTGGTGGGAATGCAAGCTGGTGCAGCCCCTCTGGAAAACAGTGTGGAGGTTTCTCAATAAGTTAAAAAATAGAACTACCCTACAACCCGCAATTGTACTACTGGGTACTTACCCCAAAGATACAAATGTAGTGATCCAAAGAGGTACCTGCACCCCAATGTTTATAGCAGCAAAGTCCACAACAGCCAAACTATGGAAAGAGCCCTGATGTCCATCAACAGATGAATGGATAAAGAAGATATAAAACACACACACACACAATGGAATACTACTCAGTCATCAAAAAAATGAAATCTTTCCATTTGCAATGATGTGGATGGAATTATAGGGTATTATGCTAAGTGAAATACGTCAAAGAAAGACAAATACCACATGATCTCAATCATATGTGGAATTTAAGAAACAAAACAGAGGATCACAAGGGAAGAGAGAGAAAAAAAAAAAAGACAAAACCAGAGAGGGAGACAAACCCTAAGAGACTCTAATCATAGAAACAAACTAAGGGTTGCTGGAGGGAGGGGGACAGCAGATGGGGTAACTGGGTGATGGGCATTAAGGAGGGCACATGATGGAATGAGCACTGGGTGTTACATAAGACTGAAGAAGCACTGAACTCTACCTCTGAAACCAATAATACATTATATGTTAATTAATGAAATTTAGATTTTAAGAAAAATACCTACTACAATTTCTAAGTAAGTCTATCAAAACGGAGGCAAGGCTGGGTGCGAAGGTACCCAGTCCAGCACACAAATTTGCAGGGTGTTGTCGTCACTAGGACTCTCCTCTCCTTAAGGCTGCACTTCGTCCCTCACCCAGTGGAAGCCACTGCTGCCCTTAGTGGTGCTCACGGTCTTTAGGTCAGTGACTCGGTGACAGGCAGCACTCAACAGGGCTTACCCAAGCCCTGCCTAAGACTCCTCTTTTGTTTTTGCTTCCTGATCACACATCTATGAAATTCTCCTCATGCATATTCCTTCCGTCTCTTTCAACCAACGCTAAGCTCTCAGGAAGAGCACTTGTGTCTCCTTTTCTCACATTGCACCCAACTTGAGCTCAGTGCTCTCAGCCCCCAAGAGGGGAGCATTTATGTTTGACCAATGAGTACGTCCTATTGGTTGAGGTGAGGATGTTCTGCAGGTTCGTAAATTTGAGAAAGCTCTGGAGCCAGGGGCAGGTTGAGCGATTTGACATTCTCTTCTGCCTGACTGAATTTTGATTGCCAAACAAAAGCCAGTGCTGCACCCCAGGACGGCGGATGCAGAAATCCCACGGTGGGAGGGGACGGCAGTACCTTTGCTACTGAACAGGCATGACTGATCGTCCTAACCTAGGACACACACTCCCTGAGCAGCACAACCTGCAAAACAAAATACTAGCCATGGAAGCCCAACAGAGCCCAAGGGTTAGGCAAGGCTCAGCCACATTTTTATTTTGACAGAAGAATAAAAGAAATTCTGCTCTTCAAAGCCTCTCCTGGAATTCAGGGATGCACTCCAGCCCCACCACCAGCAGATGCCTCCTGCCCATTGTTGTTGCCCCTGACAACTGGCTGCCAGCATTCGAAGAGGTGATGGTTACAATGATGATATTCTCTATTGCAGAAGCCACACTGCGCATGAGAGTGGAATGTAAATGACTCTCAGAGTTAGCGGCTGCATTTGAGAGACTGGGACATGCTTCCCTACGCAGTGGAGAAGACCGAGGGGCAGCTCTCTGTGGGTGTTGCATGGGCACAAGGAGGGAAGGCTTCCAGACTGGTTCAAAATTTATTCCGCGAGAACATTTACCACCTAGCCTTGCCGCTGGACCATTGGAGAGAAAGGAGCTGCGGGGGGGGGGGGGGGGTGCCATTTTATTTCACATTGAAGTGATGAATGCAGGCACCCTAGGACTTGGGGTGACATGGACACTCATGTGTGCCTTGGGAGGGCAGCAGCAACTGCAAAGTACTTAAAACACTGTTCTTTCTAAGTCCCCACTCCAGTGCTGGACAACCACAGAATCAACTGTTCAATAATCATTTTCTCGTATAAAGCACAGTTCTGTTCAAAGAAAAGCAATGGTAGGGACACGTACTCCGTGAATCCTGAGGAAGATCGGATTTCCTCCACCTTAATTAAAAGTACGTGGTTGCTGACGTCGCCAGCTAAGGTGAATCATTGTCAGCCAATCACAAAATAGAACAAGTATTTGTCTTTACTAACCATCCCCCTACTCAGATTTCAATGGCTGAATCCATTTTTAACCTGATCAATCAGATGCACTATATTGAATCCTGAGTCCAGGTGCCCCAGGCAACTCTGGTATGCTCATAAAGTATACTCAGGGAGAGAGAGCAACATTCTCTTTTTCGTAATTGCTATTGAAACCTCTTCAACATTAGGCAAGTTTTTATGCTACTTTAGTATATAAGTATGGCCAGATTACCCCATGTTTTTTTAATAATGTTTCCACTATCATGTAAACAGCTCAAGTGAGATGAAATTCATTTACTATGAAGTTCCACTTTTTAATATGTACAATTCAGTAGTTCTTGACGTATTAACAGAGTTGTGAATCCATCACCACTACCAAATTCCAGAATATTTTCATCTATCCCAAAAGAAATCTTATTTTGATGCATCCATGTAGGCTTATCAGTTGTATCAAATGTACCACCCAGTGGGGATGTTGATAACCAGGGAGGCTATACGTTGTGTGGGGACAGATGGTATATGGGAAATCTCTGTGACTTCCTCTCAATTTTTCTGTGAATCCAAAGCTTCTCTGAAAATATAATGTCATTTTTTAAAAAAAGGAAATAAATCTCATACCTACTAGCAGTCACTTCTCACTGCCCCTACCTCTAGCCCCTGGCAACCACTAACGTCCCTCTATCTCGGTGGATTTGCCCATTCTGGGATAATACAGTATGCGGCCTTTTGGGTCTAACTTCCTTCACTTAGCATAATGTCTTCTACCTTTTTGGCTCTTATCAATAATGGTGCTATGGACATCCATATGGAAGTTTCTGTATGAACATATGTTTTCAGTTTTTTGGGGTATATACCTGGGAGTGGAATGTCTCGGTCATATGCTAACTCTATGTTTACTTTTTGAGGAACTACTGAACAGTTTTCCACAGAGTCTACACAATTTTACATTCTTACTAATAATGTTTGAAGTTCTCCATTTTTCCACATCCTTACCAATATGTTATTTTCCTTTTTATAGCCATCCTAGTGGGTATGAAGTGGTATACTGTATGACTGGCATTTCCTTGATGACTAATGATGTTGAGCATCTCTTTTCAATGCTTATTGGCCATTTATATTTCTTTGGATAAATGTTTTTTAAATCCTTTGGTTGTTTTTAATTAAATTATTTCTCTGTTTTGAGTTATAATAATTCTTTATACAATCTGGACATCTTACCTTTACCGAACATATATCTTGCAAATATTTTCTCACATTCTGTGGGCTGTCTTTTCACTTTCTTGACAGTGTCCACTGATGCACAAACATTTTTAAGTTCGATGAAGTCCAATTTATCTATTTTTTCTTTGGTTGCTTATGCTTCTGGTGTCATATCTAAGAAACTGTTGCCTAATTCAAGGTCATAAATATATGCCCCTAAGTTTTCTTCAAGAATTTTGTAGTTTCAGCTCTTTTATTAGGTTGTTGATCAACATTGAGTTGATTTTTGTATACAGTGTGAGATAGGGCTCCAACTTTGCTCTTTTGCATGTGGATATTCAGTTGGGCAAGCGCTATTTGTTGAAAAGACTATTCTTTCCCCATCGAAAGATCTTGGCACCTTTGTCAAGAATCAATTGGCCATAGATGTCTGGGTTTATTTCTGAACTCTCAGTTCTTTTCCATTAATCTATATGTCTATACTTATGTTAGTACCATCATTACTGTAGCTTTAGAGTAAGTTTTAAAATCAGGAAGTATAAGTACTTTAACCATTCTTTTTCAAGGTTGTTTTGGTTATTCTGAGTCCCTTGTATTTTCATATGAATTTTAGAATCAGCTTGCCTATTTCTCCAATAAAGGAAATTGGGATTTTTATAAAGATTGGATTGAATCTATAAAAGTATTTGGGAAGTATTGCTATATTACCAATATTAGATCTTCCAATCCATAAACACAGAGTATCTTTTCATTGACTTAAGTCTTCTTTAATTTCTTTCAATTATGTTTTATGATTTTTCAGTGCACAAGTTTGTATATCTTCTGTTAAATTATTCCTAAGTACTTTATTATTTTCAAAACTATTGCAGGTAGAATCATTTTCTTAATTTAATTTTTAGATTGTTCATTGCTAATGTATGGGAATACAAATGATTTTTGTATATTGATCTTGTATTATCCAGCCTTGCTGCATTTGTGTGTGTGTGTGTGTGTGTGTGTGTGTGTGTGTGTGTGTATTCCTTAAGATTTTCTATATACAAGTTCATGTCATCTACGAATAGAAATAATTTACTTTTTTCCTAACTGTATTTCTTTCCCTTGCATTGCCTTGGCTAGAATCTCTAATGGAATGTTAAATAGATATGGGGAGACTGAGCATCCTTGTCTGTTCCTGATCTTAGGGAAATGCTTTCAACCTTTCACCATTAAGTATGATATTAGTTGTGGGTTTTTCATACATGCTCTTTATCAGGTTGAGGAAATTTCTACTAGCTTGTTGAATATTTTGTTATGAAAAGATTTTGGACTTTGCAAATGTCAGCTCTGTGGGTTCCTTCCCTCCCTTTATTCTATTAATATGTATATATTACATAGATTTTCATACATTAAATCAAATTTATTTTCCTGGGATCAATCACATTTGGCTAAGGTGTATAATCCTTTTTATACGTTTCTGGATTCAGTCTGCTAGCATTTTGTTGAGATTTTTACATCTATATTCATAAGGGATTTTTTTTTAATAAAGATTTTATTTATCTATTTGACAGAGAGAGACACAGTGAGAGAGGGAACACAAGCAGGGGGAGTGGGAGAGGGAGAAGCAGGCTTCCCGCTGAGCAGGGAGCCCGATGTGGGACTCGATCCCAAGACCCTGGCATCATGACCTGAGCCGAAGGCAGATGCCTAATGACTGAGCCACCCGGGCGCCCCCATAAGGGATACTGATTATAGTTTTCATTTCTTGTGATACCTTTATCTAGTTTTGGTTTAAGGGTACAGATTACTCTTTTTGTCACTGAAGTCTTGGAATCATTTAAATGTACATCATCACTTAATGGCACTTTCTGTAAAAATGTAAAATTATTTAATTAATTTATTTATTTATACATTTCAATGTATCTACTTCTTTTTCTGTCTTAAGGCCTAATACTTGTGCAGTCTATTTACTGAGGGTTAGAACTGTGGTTTTGTTTTTTTTTTTTTCAAACAATTAGGAAATGAACATGACAATGAGAATGTGGTCACAGTGGTCTCCTAGCACTGCCATGTGGTTATCTTCCAGGAAAAGTCTTCCTTCTCTCCCTAAGCTCATACTCCACCACAACCCACTTCCCATCTCACCTTCTTCCTGAACTTCCTCACGAAGGACCTCTCTCTCCTCCAAGCTCCCATAGCACTGATTTTTGAAACGTTCAATGGTGCAGGTGTATACACATTTTTGCTGTAGGCTTTTGCTAAAGATTTTTGTGTGTTTTTTCTTCCCTGTGAGATTTCTGACTCTTTCTTATACTTTTGTTATTTCGTCAAGTACCTCTGTTCTTAGTTCACACTCAATGTATGTTGTTTTAATAATTTTTAAAATGCATCTTGGATATGGTAGGTACAAATTCCATGAGATCCATATACGTGTTATATTTATAATGCCACTGTCTTAAAGCTCATCAAGCATGAATAAGTAATTATGAATTTTAATATATGCCACGTGTTTCTACCTAGTCAACAATTATATAAACGAATTCAAAGCATACAAAATGGATTTTTTTCATTGAAACATATTAATCCTTTAACGACATGGCACATTGAGAATTAGAACGGGGGAAAAATAAATTATGTAACAGGTAGTTACTTAGAAAAAAAACGGCAAAGCACAACTAGACACTTTCTCCCACACAGTGACTTGCTTTTCCAAGAATAAATGTAAGTACCTGGTGTCAGCAGTATGACCGAGGTGACAATCAGGGAGCAGATGACCAGGATTACAAGAAGTGCAATTGCTATCCCCTTCCAGTTCCTTTGGGGAGGGTTGCTCCCCACCAGCTCCTAAAAATGACAACAGGAAAGGGAGACCCAGTGAGGAAAGTAAGGAAATAAAATAAAAACCAAATAAATACACTCCATTTGAATCAAGAACCAAGACGCGGAAGAGTGAATGCGGCATACTCTCATCCTTGAAACGACGAGTAGCTCTCTTCTCCACCCTCCGGCCTCCTGCTCTCGTCCCGTTCAACACAGCAAAACCTGATCTCAAGAACGAATGTGATAGTACACTGTGTTTACAGCTTCGCTGAGAACTGACTTTCTTTCCATTCGGGACACTGGGTTCCACAGCACAGGGCAACTGTGGCGTTTCTCTTCGTGACAGCCAACCTCCTAACCCCACTGAGTCAAACCCAAGTATGCCGGCTCCAAGTCCTCTCTCACCTTCCTTCTCATTCACATCCACACTGTTTACTTCTATTTCAGGATACCAGATTCAAACATTTATTTAGCACATCCTGCATGCCGAGTATAATTAACCTGGACCCACTGCTCATGCTCTTGAGCCCTTTCTTCTTCTGTAGAACCTCATACAAGGCTTCACGATTGCCCAGGTCTTTTCACTGGGTGATTCACTTATACCCATTCTAGATTTTCATCCCTCCCGGGAGCTGTGTTTGCATTGTCGCAGGGGTTAGGGATGGGAGTAAGAATCTGGAGACATTGCTCAAGTGTGCTAATGGTTGGATAAATCTAGGAAATTAATCAGGCATATTGGCTGCTGAAACCAACTTTCAATTCCTTTCAAATCAGGGTGCTCATATAATTTACACTCCCAGCTGGGATCCTTTGAGAGACAAAAGGGTTAATGTTTATAATTAATAAACATAATAGTTTATATTAATAAAAATTATCATCAGTTATACAAGAGCAACTGGCACTCCCCAGGGCAAATAAAGACATATGGCCACACTGCAAACGGTCTACCGCTCCTTCTGCCCATAAACAGAACACAAAACATTCTCTCTTATAGTGCCCATAATTACAACTCATATTAACTCCAACTCAAGATGAAGTAGAACAGAGGTGGCCTCAAAAAGTAGATAATGCAATACCCAAATACAGCTTCATCCCAAACTCAAAGTTCATTAGAATGCAGCAAATTTCTGCAAATCGAAATAAAGGTAACATTAAATGGAGGGTGGCAAATAATAATTGACATGCAAATATTCAATATTGGCTATCTAGATTATCAAATTAAGAGAAATTCTGAGAGCCACTATGGTCTTAGCAAGAAAGGATTTTTTTCCCATTTTTTTATTGAGCAAGAAAGGATTTTATTGTTGTTTAAAAATTTCTATCAATCTTATTTGCTATCCAGAATTTATCTATTAAGAAGTGGCTTTTTAGCACTTAAAAATGACAAAAGGCTATACTGAGTTGATCTCATTTCTGAATGGATAGAGTTTCCTATGCAAGAAAACCAGAGACCAACAACAAGAAGAAGTAATCAGATTTTGCTGATTCAGCAGCTTTTCACTTTGCCCAAGTTTATGAAGAAAATTTGAAAATTCACCAAATTTGTGAATAGCACAAATCTTGAAGCAGTGTTATTCATATGAACAAAGTAGTACACATAATGTCTTGCAGACCCTAGTGGATTTTTCTTTTCTTTTTTCTTTTTTTTCTTTCTTTCTTTCTTTCTTTCTTTCTTTCTTTCTTTCTTTCTTTCAGAGAGAGTGCTAGTGCATGAGGGAGGGGAGGAGCAGAGGGAAAGGGAGAGAATCTTAAGTAGCTCCACACCCAGTGTGGAGTCCTATGTGACACGGGGCTCGATCTCACAACTCTGAGATCCTGACCTAAGCTGAAATCAGGAGTTAGAGGCTTAACTGACTGAGGACCCAGGCACCCCCTAGTGGACATTTCGCAAACACTGTTCATATTAAATCCCAGGGTAACAATCAAACCAGAATATTTTAATCGTCAAGACCAAATCTTATTCAAGAGACAGAATAATAAAATTAATGTTATTGCCTTCATCAGCTCAAACAATTGATACCTTTTGAATCTTGTTGTTAATAATAATTTAAAATTCTAAAATCTGTACCAAACATATCTATTAAATACACTGGTCGAAGTTTATGTGCATGAAGAAGCCTAAGACTTTTTCTTTGTGTCAATTTCTTGACGAGCTAGTAGTGTAGCTGATGTACTTGTAGAAGTGTACTTGAACCCATGTTGCAGTGACAGAGGTCCTTCTGAGACTCAGGGGGCCTCTTACCAGCCCCAACACATCCACAGTGGGATGTCCAGGGCTAGGCTGGACGGTGTCAGACGGTCTACCAAGAGGACCGAAAGATGAAGATGTTTGCAAAACATGTCATGTTAAGGAAGAGGTCAGCCTCAAAAGCCAAATACTTAGGAGCCTTCATCCACCTGAACTATCACATGGAAGAGAGAGGAGACTTATTCTGTACAGCTCCAGAAGGTAAAATTGTGTTTCAGTACAACTTCAAAATTCCCAGCCACGAATATCACCTCACAGTAGAATGAGATGCTTCACCAGGAAGTGTGCAGGATGGTGAACACCTAAGGAGGGTCCTGGAGGTCCGATCCTCCAGAAAGGAAGGTGGAAATAAATGATCTTAAAAATGCCCAATAGAGGGGCGCCTGGGTGGCTCAGTCATTAGGCGTCTGCCTTCGGCTCAGGTCATGATCCCGGGGTCCTGGGATCGAGCCCCGCGTCGGGCTCCCTGCTCCGCGGGAAGCCTGCTTCTCCCTCTCCCACTCCCCCTGCTTGTGCTCCCTCTCTCGCTGTGTCTCTCTCTGTCAAATAAATAAAAAAATCTTTTAAAAAATGCCCAATAGAGTAAAAGTTCTATGAACACATATAGGATGGAAGAGAGAGATAGAAAGCCGTGAAGTTGCTACGCAGGGGTGGCAAACGAATGGGAGGCAAGGACTTCTGGAAAGGGAACAAAGACTCTGCCTTCCTCCTGTTCACTGGACTAAGAAAATACTTTGCACAGAAAACCAGTTTGGTACGTATTATTGAATGGGAGAACGTACCCTAAATAACCAAATAGGCATTGACAGCATAGCCTCCTCAAGGGAAGTGATCCTGGGTCAATGACACCATTGCTTGCTTGCTTTCTTTTTTAGAGACAGAGAGAGAGAGAGGGAGAGAGAGAGAGAGAGAATCTTAAACAGGCTCCAGGCTCAGCAGGGAGCCCGACGAGGGGCTCAATCTCAGGACCTGAGCCGAAACCAAGAGTCAGATGCTTAAGTGACTGAGCCACCCAGGTGCCCCAACATCGTTTCCTAAAGACAGATGCACCATATTGCCTTCCAGGCAGCATACTTACACATTTAAAAAGGGCAGTTTTGCCCACGTGAAAGCAGACATTCTTTACGAAACTCCCTTTTCATTTGCCAAATTTCACCTTTCACAGTACAGGTAATTTCTTTTTTAACTGACCAAATACTGTTGTTACAATACTAATAGGAAACACGTTAGGGAGGAAACAAATCATGAATAATCTTGCTAATCCAAGAAAATAAAACTTTTCATTTTCCCCATTTAACTTTCTTGTCATGGTCTATAGACACATTTAATTGCTACATGGGTGTAACCAGAGCATAGAGACTTTCTTTGAGTTAGAATGCAGATGAATATGTGCTTCTCTGAACATCTCATTTGGCTCCCAGATTCAAATGACATCCTCATCTTAACTTGCAGGAGCTGAATTATTGAAAATTTGAGGAGAGCTGACGCTGCTCCCCATGAAGGACAAGACAAGTTAATAAATTATGCCCTGAAACGTTAGGCTTCAGTAGTGCATTTCTTGGCAGAATTATATATTTTTACCTAGGACAGTGAAAGTGAGACTCTAAGACATTCCCTATTCTATTTGGTACCACAGGCGTACCTCGGAGATCCAGTAAAATGGAAGAGCGTGTCTACAATGAACCATTTCGTGTAATGAGGTGATCAGATGTTTCATCCATCCATCCAACCATCCATCCATCTATTCATCCATCCGCCTGTCTGTCCATCCATCTATCCATCCGTCTATGCACCCATCCATCCATCCATCCAACACATGTCTATCCAGCACCTTCCCTGCCAACCCTCCCCTGAGAACCTTGGGTATAGCAGTGAACAAAACAGACTGCACTGCTATCAACCCAGCAAGCTGAATGGCTTTCATTTTTCCATATTTCCTTTCTTGTGTTCTAGTGCAGGGATGGCGCACAAACAATAAACAGATAAACCCACTAAGAGAAGAAAAAAAGCAGGACAAGGGGGTCTAGGTTGGGGGTTGCATCCTGTTTGTATATAAGGAGGTCAGAGAGATTTTCTAACAAAGTGACATTTGAACAGAAACTACAGGAACTGTAGCTGGGAGGAAGGACATCAGGCTGCTATGGCCTGAACTGTGTCCCTCCCAAACTCACATGTGGAAGCTCGAACCCACAGTGTGGACAGAGGGCCTCCGGGAGGTAATGAGGGTTACATGAGGTCATGAGGGTGTGGCCCCCAGGACAGGCTCAGTGTCCTCATAAGAAGAGACAACGGAGAGCTTGCTCCCTGTCTACACACATGCATCGGGGGAAGACCACGTGAGAGGACACAGCAAGAAGGCACCGTCGGCAACCTGAGGAGGAAGGGCCCACGGGACACTGCAGCCTGCACCTTGCCTGTGGGCTTCCAGTCTCCAGGACCGTGAGAAACAAAGCTTGAGGCCCAGAGGCACATCTCCCACATTCTGGGAAGCCGTGCCTGGTTTCATAGGCAGAGTTCATTATTTTCCCATCTGGACACAACTGTAACACCTTGTAAATGCTTTTCTGTAACATTACTGCACTATTAAATTATGTATTTAATATCTGTGTCATCATCCGGCTGCAAACGACTTGGTGTGCTGGCGTTCCTGATGTCTTGTATAGAACGAGGGACACCACAGCGCTCCGGGACTGTGGTCCAACCCTCCAGAATGGAAGAACGGACATAGGAATGCCTTTATAAGAAGCAACTGTGTTATTTGCTGGCACCTCTGGCAGAAAAGCCATTGGGTTGATGCGGAAAGCAAAGCATTAATACAAGCCCAACTGCACTGATGATGCCATAGATGATGCCACGGATGATAGCAGTCGGTCCTAACAGATGTCATGCAGACTGACATCTGTGGTTGGCAATTGCTTTGTCCCTAGTGCAACTGCTGCTCACACTTATTCTTAACTCAGGCAAAAAGAAAACAAATGAACGAGAAACAAACTCAACCTTTTCCCAGGTTGTTTGGTTGTTTTAAATATAAAATTCATGTTTTCAGAATGTTAGTATCTTAGGAATCTGCGATGAGAGCTTGATATTTTATGTGCCAACTGTACAACTGAAATGGAAGAGATGCAGATTGAAATAATAATTGAAGACACCCACAGTGTTCTGTGAATGGATCAAGGGGGGTCACCGTGCATGTCCACAAGGCCCTCCCCGTCTGTGGTCAAGCCTGACATGCCTTATCTTGGCCTGAACTTCCTCTCTCCCACGAGATATCCCTTGCTGACTTTATCACACCTTGTGCCTTATGATAAGGAGTCGAGATTCTTGAGAAAAGTCCGAGGTGATTATTTAGAAATTAGAGAAACTGAAGGCTTCAGGGAAGGGAAAAAAAAAATAAACAAAGAAGGGGTGGAAGACAAAAGGAATACAGTGCTTGGGTGTTAGGACCAAATGCAAGTGTGTTTGGAAGCACACCACAATTTATAACACCTATAGAACGGTAAGATATTGCTTTACGACTGGTTGCTATTGCTACCAAATAAGGCTTCAGTACCATTTGATAGACACTGTGGGAAGAACTCAAAAGCACATCAAATTTCTGGTACATTATAAAGAAAGTAAACACAGAGAATCCCACTTCCGAGCTCTCAAGAGGGGAAACGGGCATCTTCACCTCTGTTGGGTCCCCACGGTAGGGTGACCTAGGCCACCGCCCTGTCACTCCACAGTGAAGCACACATTCCCCACGCAGCAAATGCCCACCTTGAGTGTTTCGGGTACACCTCATGGTGTGTTTGTTTTCCACAAATGTATGTGTAGCCATGCACAGCTAACGAGACAGAAGGGGTCTCACTTCCAGCAGAAGTGGGAGGAGAAGAGGCCTCACTAAGGGCTCTTCCTAAAGGAGCCCCCTACCTTGGAAGATCAGCGTGGGAAGCTGCAGATGCAGGAGCAATCGGGTGGCAGTGCGAGAGCAGGGACTGCAGGGACGGTGAAGGTCCAGCCCTGCCAGCCTCGGTGGGGACAGCTGGTAACTGTGCACTTTATTTCCCTTTGCTAAAGGCAGAGGGGTCGACCAGATGGCCCACTCACTAGGGAGGAAGGAAGTGAATTCAATTATTTTCCTCACAATGGTCCATCTTTGAGCCAATCAATCTCTTCTTCACCCAGGCAGCTTTCAGAAGTACATTAAGACGAAGAGACTCTTTGCAGCTCCCAAAACTGAAAGAGGCCTTCTCTAGACCCTCACCAGATCCAAATTTAGGTCATTGATAGTGTAAAAATTTTCCAGAGGATACACGCGAAGCAGCAGCTAATATGGCCTCACAATTCCAGCTGGGATGGAAGACACAAGCCAGTGTGCCAGGGGGCAGGACAGAGCCCACTGCCCTGTGAAGCGCTGTGTATTCTGAGCAGGGACAGTCTTCCGCTCCCTGAGATCCTCCCCCGCCCGGGACTGCTAAATACTCGTGATGCTTTCGCTAATTGTGTGTATCCTAAATACTTGCGATGCTTTTGCTAGTTGTGACTATAAGAAACGGATGGGGCCTGTGGTCACAAGATACTAATTGATGCCGACTCCCTGTCAATGACTCTGCGATTGGCTGAGCAGCCATTTTGGAGAGACCAATCACCAACCAATGTGGTGTGAGTTGGGGGGTGGTGCTGGTGGTGACAGACGGAGTCTCACCCTTCAAAAACTTGTACTGAAAAAAAAAAAAAAAACTTGTACTGATTTCATAATTAGAAATTAAATTTGGTTGACAGCCCTTACTGCTGAGGACCGAAAGTTAATGAAGGGTCATCATTATCCTCGTGGAAGGAAGTCCCCAGGACGGTCAGACCCACCCTCAGATGAGCCTCTTGCCCTTGACACATCTGCTCCTCCCACCATGCTCCTCCCTGTCCCACGACTCAGGCTCTCCGCTGACCATTCTCCATTTGCCTTACAGACTGATCTGGGATCGACTCTCCTTCTCTCCCATGAATTTGGAAACTTCTGAAGTTGACTATTTTACATAACGTGACTTTAGGTGACTGCCCGAGGGCACAGCACTTTGAAACCCATGCACCGCCTTGATGAAGGCAGCTTTCAGCCCTGGCCCTGCAGATCAGCAGGACTGTGCGTGCAGAGCGAGCGCCCGCTCTATCAGCCCTTCTGGGAAATCAAAACAAAACACAACAGGCAAATTACTGACGGTAATTATGTCTCTTCTAAAATTTCTTCGTTATTTTTTACTTCAAACTCAACACCAGAGCTCAAATTATCGTAGGCTCTTGAGTTTAACTGACTGTGTTGAATAGATTCTTTATGACATCAATTCAAAATGTAAGTGATTCTTACCTGCAGACCTCAGTCTCTCCTGGATCTATTTTGATAGAATGTTTTAAAGGTATCATGTTGCATAACTCACCAAAAGCAACGGTGCTGTGACTTGATCATAGTCAGAAGAAGTTTCACAACACACCAGGCTCAAGAGAAATCCCTTTCAGTGAGAATATGGCTACGGAACCGAGTGACGGAATTTAAAATCGAGCATCTGCATCTTCCACGTTGCTGTGAGTAAGGACAAGGTCTTACAATCTTCTTCTGGTAACAGCTGTCTTTGCAGATACTCGCTGAACCCCACAGGCAATTTTGAGACCCATTTTTCTACACTGGGCAGCATTTTGGCAAGCTCAGCTTCCCAACGTCAAAAATCCCTGCAGGCGTCCAGTAAATATTAAGTAACTAACAAACAAGCCTCAAAGGCAAGAACTGCCGGCAATTTCACGGCTGCAACAAAAATGATTTGAGCTCAGTTTTTCAGAAGGACTTCTTGCCACCCTGGTACCATCCTCCAGCTCAGCACAGAAGCCCTTTGAAAAACGCCAGAGGGGAAGGGGTCTCCACCGCCGTCCTCCCCCACCCATGGGTGCCAGAGCCCTGCCCTCCCCTCCGCAGCCCCAGGTACAGCCCCGCCCGGGTCAGAAGCCCGCTCCAGGCTTCCCGGCGTGGGATCAGAGTCTGCGGTTTCCTGGAGCTGACCGTCACGAGATGAGAATGGAGACCGGAGAGGGGCAGGGGCTGTTTCCGCGTGGTGCGTGGGTTCGGGGGAAACAGAGCAGCTTCACAGAAGGAGGAGGAAACTGGAGAGACGGAGATGCAGAGACAAGAGGCAAACAAAGAAGGCTTCCTCCTGGTTTTCCATTTCTTGACTTAATTTTCCTCCCAAGGCCTGAGGGAATTTTTCCCTTAGATTTAATAAGACATTCCTGTTTCGTTATGAGATATTTTATCTCCCGTTTTACTTAAGCTAGTTTGAGTGCATCTCTGAAACTTGAGAACAAAGCAGCTGTGCGCACAGCCATGAAGACACCCAGCCCAGGAGCCCAGACCCGCACCAGCGTTCCATCCGCAGGAGGCACTGGGTGTTCACCAGTGAAGCCACACGCCCCGGTCCTGGTGGCATATTCTGGCCAAAACTACACTCAAAACCCAGCTGAAGACTGTAACTACTCACTTGGCTTATGATTTCACAATAATAAATTTGCTAATTTGACCTGTTATTTTATTTGAAAAGATACGTTTTTCCACCAGTATGTATAGCTCTTTCCAGCAAAACTCTGAGTGAAATACAGTAGCTACCTTAGGAGACCCTGAAGAGTCTACAGCTGCCATCATATATCAGCGTTGGGGGATGGCCCCTCTGTGACAGGAGGGGGCTAATTCAAGCTAAAGCAAATGCCAACCAGACAGCTGGTACAACGTAACATTTATGAGGGTCTTGAAGAGGATGGGGTCTTCTTGAGGTATTCACTATTTTAGGTATCAAATCACTCAAAAAGAGCGAGCTCATATTTTTAAACTACAGCCGGCCTAGAATGGATTTATTCAGTAGATCCACATATAACAGCTATTTTTATAATCAAAAAATGGCCTAATACTAACACTCATTTTCATACAGTTCAGCCTAACGGAAGGATATATAGCATCAGGGAAGTTATTAGCCACAGAAATACAACTGATTAGCAATCTTAATTCCATCTGCAACTGGAATCCCCCTTTGACATGTGACCTAACATAGTCACAGGTTCTGGAGATCGGGATGCAGACCTCTTTGGGGAGGTCATTATTTCGCCTACCTCGGTGTTATACGCCACATAGCAGAACATTACACATCAATAAAAATATCAATCTCACACATGCACAGCACGAATGTCACAGATATAATTTTAAGTGACCTGGGTCAGACATAAAGAATATCTGATCAATGATTTCATTTACATAAAACCGAACAATGGGCAAGACGACACTCTAAGGACGGGGTCCACGCTTAAGTCTAAGAAGACAAGCAAGAAAGGAATTTCCTGAAAATCCAGGGTGCTGCAGAGCTCAGAGGAGGGGGAGTGGCAACGGGAAAGGAGGGGAAACGTGCAGAGCTTTGGAGGTGCTGGTGACACGCTCTTTCTCCTCACCGAGAGAGCTCGCGGGGCTGTTTCAGATTCTAGGTTTACACGTCATCCAGTTTTTGTCCCGTACTGTCACAGTGGTAAAAGTTGACCATGGCAGTGAAGAGCAACTGTGCGGCATATGTGCTGGTCAGGAGCAGCGAAGGAGAGGGACACTCCAGTCGGAGAGAGAGAGATGGCAGGCCATTGCAATGCCACCACGAGGTGAGCGCTGTGGACACAAGTCAGGGTGCTCCAGGGGGTATCGCGATGGGAGGGGCGCGAGGGCTCTCGGAGGAAGTGGGATTTACTTGGAGAGTCGGAAGCAGGCAGGGGCTAGCCAGGTGAATAGCTGGGGTGGGGGGGTTGCATGTAGGGGGCGCACAGAGAGGCTGCGTGAGACCAGGTGCGGTGTCACACGATGCGGTTGCACGGGCGTCGCCCCCCGAAACCTGCCTTTATGGACAGTGCCATGTCTTTCGTGCTTAGTCCACGGCGCAATGGGACATCACTGAAGGATGCCGTAAGCCACCTTTAATAACCTCTAGAAGGAGGCCAGCATTAATGTTTTCATCTGTTTACTGACATCAGGGAAAGTGCACTGAGAAAGACCAGGATCAGTTCCTTGGCCCGCTGTGCCTTAAAATGTATCAATTATCAGAACAAGGTGGAATCAAATACCCTAAAAAGTGAAATATTCACCTGGCAACTATTAAAATTATCGGGAGAAAATGAACTACGCAAACCTGAGCACAGGATCTCCCATTCCACTGCTCCAGTCTATTGTCTAAATGTATTTTCTTTCTAATATTTATTCACCGTGAAAAGCTCTGACATAAATTTCTTTTATGTATCATGGACCATTTACTGTAAGTAGAAGGTAGCAACAAATTACAAAATCAATGGTGCATATATCTCAGGATGGTAAAACAGCTTTTCTAATCATTGTATTTCCATATTCAGGAGGACAACACAGGACTTTAAGACGGCAAGAACAAGTTTTAAATACCATTTAGCAACTGACACACGGCCGTTGATATTCATCACGTCAGCCCGTTGGACGCGTGTCCCTATTTCTGTTTTACTGGCTCATTTACTTAATCGTCCTTATTGGTGGCTCTTATTTTTTCATAAAGGTGCTAATCGCACAACAAAGATGGGAATTGGCTGGAGGAACCTAAGAGTAGACCCAAGCAGAAAGTTCCACTCCCTGTCATCCCTGCCTCATGTGGGTGGGGAGGAGCGCCCCACGAGGCCAGTCCTCACTACAGAGATCAGTGGGGTCTCTCTCTCAATGCCCCCTACCACACTTCCTCACAAGCCCTTAATAGCCCTGGAATCCAGGATCTATTTATTTTTTCTTTTCTTTCTTTCTTTTTTTCTTTATTTTTAAGATTTTATTTATTTGAGAGAGTCCACTAGAGAGAGAGAGGGAGAGAGAGCATGAGCAGGGGGAGAGGCAGAGGCAGAGGCAGAGGGAGAAGCAGGCTTCCCGCGGAGCAGGGAGCCCGATGTGGGGCTCGATCCCAGGACCCTGGGATCATGACCTGAGCCGAAGGCAGACGCTTCAGCGACTGAGCCACTCAGACACCCCAGAACCCAGGATTTAAATGAAAATCTCTCCTCTCCAGAATAGCCATGAGCATAAGAGCCGCAACAAGAAGCAAGCTTCAGAGGCTACACGAGAGCTGATCAAAAATGCTGAAGAAATGCAGCCATCCAGAGGGGAATGCCTCATTTCTCTGCAGACCTACTTTGCAGACCCCAAGATAAAAGCCCTTGGATTAGAAAACGCCCAGGATGGAAGCCACACCCGCACACAGCACAGGTGAGCAGACGTGGGCAAGGGCAGAAACAGGAAGGGAGGAACTTCGGTGCCCTGAGGAGAGGCCAGAGAGAAGGTCACGCTGACCCCAAGGGCACAGGAGGAGGAACCCGCTGGGGGACGCCAGCAGGCCCGTCGCGGCCACACTGCGCACAAAGTCACAGCTCTGCACGAGGAAGAAAGGGCAAGTGGAGGCTGTGGGGGCCTCTCCACGGCTGCTCGAGGGGCACCTTCTCACCTAGTTCCCGCCGACCCCCCTTCTGCACGGGTGCTGGCAAATCCCAGCCGCCTGGCAGGTGCACGGGTCAGGAACCGGGCGGGGGTTCAGATTCCTGATGAAATTCAGACTGTTTATTCTTTACTCTGCCTTTGCCAGGCCAGTTTAAATTAGGATTTCATGACCCACTGTCTTTAAATATCGCAGTTAGACCTTAAGGACACCTTCAGTGCCACAGGGAGAACTTACTGAGGAGGCACAGTGACAGTTTACCAGACGCCGAGGAGGCCGAGGCGTGCGTCTGAGCCGCGACGCACACTGCCAGGAGAGGGAAAGCAGGAACGGTTGTCTGACTCGGGATACGACATGACGGAGGAAGGGGCCGTGTGCGAGCCTGGGGGAAAGCAAACGTGGGGGCGGCATGAAGAAATGCCATGGCCACAAGTCTCCTGACTACAGAAACTGGCCCAGGCCGGTACGTGGCTCGTGTCTCCATAGGTGGTGACCCCAAAGATTCTCGGACAAAAGAAATACTAATTATCTAGTCTCTAGGACAGCAGAAAACCAGTTGATTCAGTGAGAAAGTTTCTCGCAATAACTTCGTGTATTTCTCAAAATGATGCGGTCGGATTGCACGTTACCATGCAGATTCCTGGGCCGACTGGGACCCCGACCAAGGCCTCTGCCACGTCTCCATTAGACCACCGCGCCTGTCCCCTAAGCTTTGTCCCCCGTCAGCGGCCCCTTCCTGCACTTCCTCCTGCCCCTTGTCTGCTGGCTCCCGTCTCAGGGGCTCACAAACCCATCCCTGCACATCCTTGCAGGGGCTTCGGGTCGGCCGGTGGGAGGCACGCAGGAGATCGCTGGGAAGGAGCGGAGCACGGCCCAGGGGTTCCTCTGCGGGGCTCTCCTGGCTCTGCCTGGAGGAGGCGGCCTCCACCGCTTCCCCCGAAGAAAACTCTCCGCTCCTTCCATCCTAGCTCAGGGCTGGTGTCAGCTTGGGGTTGCGGCTCTCCCCTGGGGCCTCGCCTCTGAGAGCTCCCATAACCCTGCCCACACCTCCGCGAATGTCCTTCCTGACCGTGGCTTGAACCACCCGAGTTGGATTAGGTTTCCCGCCACATCTCTGACTGACAGACCGTCCAGGAGGCTTGCTACACCTGCAATGACATGATGCAGCATTTACTGACAGTGACACCCACGTAGACACCCCTCAGCAGAGCCTGGCCCCTTTCCAATTAACTAGGAAGTCCCTCTAGGGAACCTCATACCATGTGACACATACAGTGTTTCGTATACATCCTAAATGAATAACTGCTTTACTGACTGATTAAAATGCACTTTTCTTTAATCCCTTAAATTACTCAGCCAGAAAGTCTTGCTTACGCCGCAGGTGTCTTGCACAATGAGAATGAACAGAACACACGTGACACGCGGCACTACTGTCACACATTTGGAGTTTCTCAAGTCTGTCACTGGGTCTGTGTTCATTGTTGCAAGTGCTCAGTGACTTCCTTGAAACTCCTAAGAGACTCTATTTTCCCGCCTGGTTTTTTCCCCCTCTGGCAGGTAGCAAAGCTTGATTGTTTTTTGGATGGTTACTGTTAACTGAAGAGGTCCTAAGGAAAGCTGATCTTCCTGCTCAGAAGATTAGAATGTTAAAAGGTACAAATGGTTTCTACCTATTAAAAGTATCAGGGGGATTGTCCACGGATGACTCATATCCAAACTCCAAATCTACATTCTCCACCACACTTGACAATTGCATGAAAATAAGGGTTTGTGATGGCAGGTTTTCAAAAGCAAAATTCTACTCGTTGGCATATTATAGGATGGTTTGGAGACAGGCCCGCACAAAATTCTGGCTTGCACTCTTAATCGCACCAATGCCAAAACCCTGCCCCTCGATGGGCTTCATTTATCCACAGTATCAGTGTACATTTCGTAAGAAGCAGGTCCCACCACGTGCAGCTTCTGTCCCCCTCATCAGAAATACCGCGTATGACCAGTAACATCATTACCAGAGAACTCACTACATTTTGTGCCTACTCCTGCATCTTGCATGCTTTAGCAAACCAAAGTTTAAAACCAAGCTCAGCATGCATAAGAGTTAAATAGGCTAGCACCTATTGGTGAATGAATGAATGGGTGAATGAATGAATGCATAAAACAAAACTCAAACGGATTATAAAATCCATTGCAGCAGCTAAAATGTTGTTCACCCAAACAGGATGGAGCACGTTAGTAAGAGCCCTTTCCTTCCTGACTGAAAAGAGCATAAATATTTCCTTCTCAGAGCCCATAGGTCAATGTCAAGAAGGAGGACCTCACCACCGCCATGAATCCCTTTTCCCCTCAGAATGCTGGAGGACACTTCAAGCTAGTAACTCAGAGCCGTGATCTCTGCACTAATGAGCAGTGGCTGTGGTTTAGTGAAGGCATGGGCGTTCATGAACATTTTGTGTTCTTGCACAAGGGCAGCATCGTGAAAGCACCTTTCAAGGGAATCATCCAATGACCCCCGCTACAGAAAACCAGCCAGCTCAGAACATGGAATTCACCGGAACCTAACTACTTAAAAGTAGCCTTGTCAAATACTGTTGCACATTAACCCGAGAAGATAAACTACTTTGACTGTTATTTCAGTGATTCATTCTTTGAATTACTTTGCCAGCAGAAACCACTTTATGTAGACACTCGCCTATTATTACCCCATTTTCCCTTCCCAGGGAAGTGGAGTGGGGGAGAGGCCAAGTGTCTGTACTGGACGAGATCTGGTTTCTAGCCCAGGACTGAGGTCAGGACACAGAGCTAAGGGGACCTCGAGCCTGTCCTGGATCATGGGGCAGACTCTGGAGAAACGGAAGGTCCTAAATAACCGCAAGGAACCGAATTTAAAAAGTTAGGGGCGCCTGGGTGGCACAGTTCGTTAAGCATCTGACTCTTGGTTCTGGCTCAGGGCATGATCTTGGGGTCATGGGACTGAGTCTCCTCATCTCTGTGCTCAGTGTGGAGTCGGCTTGAGTCTGTCCTTCTCCATCTGCCCCTCCCGCTCATGGTTTCTCTCCCTCTACAATAAATAAATAAATCTTTTAAAAAAAGTTAGAAGAACAGGCTGATGTTATGTGTTGACTACAGGAACCATCGAGAGCACTGGAGCTAGAGGCCTTGAAGAGTTTCTGGAACGATCTCTGCAGGGCAGGGCTGTCTCCGGCAGGCCCCAGAAGAGGGCAGGAGGGGAGCTGGGGGCCCCAGGCTTGTTGCGACAGCCCCGAGTGGAACACAGGCTCCTTCCCTCTCCCACGTGCTGTCTGTACCCCTGCACCTGTAGGGCATGTCTGGGCACTTCCCACCTGAGGTCCCATGGCTCCCAAAAAGCATCCTTGGGCGCTGTTCCCAGCACCATCCTTCCCTGGGAACAGGTCTTTGCTCCTGCCCTCCTACAAGCCTTGGCCAACTTCGTCTCTCATCCCCACACGGTCAAACCCACCTACTCAAGAGCCTGGCGCAAACATCCTGCCCCTCCACACCCCATCCATCTTCATCCCTGGACTGACACACTCTTTCTTCCCTGTTATTTCTCATAGGAACTTAACCAGCACTTCCCTCTTGAGATGCGTCTCCTCATCTCGAAATGTGGTGGCTTGTCTCCTCCTGAGTGCTACTGAGAGCACGCACATTGGAGACAGGACCTCATTATGACCCATCATTTTAGGACCAGAGCCCCTAGTGTTTTCACATGTTCGACAATCAATGCTTGTTTCCTGAGTGGAAAAGATTTAATTCCACCTTTTGCTACACAAAAGTGACTACTTTTGTCTGCCCCAGTATTGTATAATACTATAATAAAGTATTACGGACCCGGGGCTTATGCACCAGAACTCCTCTTCTCACGGATCTTCCAGCCTGGGATCAGAGTGCCAGCAGGCTGGGGTCCAGGTTCAAGTCTGCTTCCAGGCTCACACACAGCTGTCTTCTTGCTGTGCTCTCACAGGGCAGGACCAGAGCAAGCTAGCCCTCCAGCTTCTTATAAGGGCACAAATTACCCACAAAGGGCCCACATCCAAATGCCATCACAGATCTGAACTCCCTCAAATGTTCAGTCCCTAACAGTGACTGCGCATCGCCCTCGGGGGCCCGGCTTTCTGGGGGGTGCATGGGAATAAGTCTCCTTGCCACACGGAAAGCCACATGGAGACAGTGTCTGGAATGCCCGGCATGGCGTCGGTCATCACGAGCGCTGTGTCCATAGATGTCACCGTGTGAAATAATACTGCAGGGCACCCTAGTCACAGGCCTTCGAGGGAGCGACAGAACCACCCCACAGCCCGGGGCCTGGAGGTGAGTGGAGCGGCTCAGGGCCCTGACATCTGATAGCAGCCCCAGGAGAAGAAACTTCTGGCACCCGTGCCGCGAGGAAGGCGGATAGGAACTGCCTAAGATGGTGGGGCCACTCTTCCTTGCCCGAGAGGAATCTAGAGGCTCTGCAGAGAGCAGGAGCTACTGCTCCCACGTCAGTGCCCCCTGCGTTTCCACAAGGGGCTCCAAGCGTGCAGCGTCAACACCACCTCGCCTTCGACTTGAGCGCAGCCTTGAGATATGGGACTTGTTTCTACACATCTGACTAGCACAATTCCATGGCTTCCTGATCATATGCAAATAAACAGTCCCCGTGTTACCACACAGTCATGAACCTGCCATGTGTGCATCACTACTTCATGGAATGAAGTCTCCTGCACGGTTACAGAAGGGAGTCGTTACGAGGCTGTCCCTTAGAAAGGCTGCTGCAGAGCAGAACCATGGACCACGGGAACCCACCAGCATCTGAGCTGCAGAGTCCCTGCATTTTCTCAGTACCTGCAGTGTGGTGAGTACCTGGGCCTTGAAGAGCCAGGTGGCAGGCCCAGTCGGCCACGCTATAGTTGTTCAGCTAAATTTTCAGAAAAGGCTTTAATCTGCTCATGCTTGGATTCCACTAACAAGCTCAAATGGATTTCACAGAATTCATTTCATTTGATGGAAACAAGGGTAAGACAAATTATCCTTGTCTTACCGATTGGGAACCTGAAGCTCAGAGAGGTTAAGTGACTTGCCCAAGGTCACACAGATGAAAGGCGGCACAATGGGAACTGAGGCTGTCTTTGAGCTCATAATCAGACAGGTTTTGACTACATCATCTGGGGATGGATATTCTTGAGGATTATTTCTAGCTTTGGAATGCAGTGCTTCCCTGAATACTCAATCACTCACTCTGTATTAGCAAAATGTCTAATTTGTTTGAGGAGTGCTAGGCTAAAAATGGGACTTCAGAATAAATAAAAATGTAGACTGATTTTTCTATCTCTAGAGGCCAATGGTCACAGCTGATTTCTGACTTCAAAGTTTCTCTGCAATAATATTGCAAGTATTTTGTGAAACTCTATGAAGAACTCATACTTTCCAATTTTCAACAAAAATCTCTCAACAGAAGTTACACCAAACTCTCAACTGCCTCTTTCATTTGCCCAGTCACTCTTATTCAAACTTTGCAACACAGAGCTATGCATTTGTCTAGGTTTCTTTTAAGTGAATTTACTTGGCTGTAGTATTAACATGAAGTACAAAATGCTCATAATTTAGATTAAAAGATACAGTAACTGATTTAGAGCTTCCATACCACTCACAGCTAAGGTCTGCTTTATATTAGATGTTTCTAAATACTTCTGCCAAGACTAATGTGCAACATCAGGATAGCATGTTAAACATGCTTCTGCGAAGGTTAGCCCTTTCTGAAGGCTGAGGTTGCCTTCAAATCACCGGACCTTTGCGAATGATCTCATTGAACTCCTAAAAGGAACTTTATTTCTAAGAAGGGAAGGAAGGGAGAGAGCGGGGGAGGAAGAAAGAAAGAACCCCACCAAATAAAGAGGATGCACATTCATCAATATCTCAACTCTACACGAAACCTAAGACATAAAGCTGCAATTTATTACCCAAAACCTATTGTCAAAAGCATGTGAATTTCACTTAGTCTCAAGCCTTTTAAAATTGTTTAAAATATAAAATACAGAATGCACCTATCCCTCCCTTGAGAACATGAATGATAAAGACAATAATGCACATGTGCATCTCAACAACCACCCATTTAAGGAAGGGAGGCAGACGGAAAAAGAAAAAACAAAGTGAAAATAAGATTATAAAATAAAATTGTTTACAATTATTAGTAATGATCTTGGTCACTATTTTTATGTGCATAGAGGCCTTTACCAAAATAATTTCAGATGAAAATAAATCTCCTTGTGTTGAACCACAAATTAAGAGCATTACTAGAGGAAGTGGGAATTTTTTGGTCAATCTTACATATTACTCTCTTAACAGAATCACCTCCGAGTGTAGGAAATGATTCTCTTGGAATTTTGTGTTCAGTGATCTATTCACACAACTGTTTTTTTTTTTTTTGAGTATTTATGGCTCCATTTTTCAAATAACCCATGTGGCTGATGTTTTTCCAAAGCTGTGTCAGTGGTTTCATATGTCACTCCAACTCTTCTTCTCGTGACTGAGGAGCCAGGACAATATGACCTTGACCCTACGACACTCTTCCTTTCTGTGCCTCTGGACCAAGACAGTGAAGGCTGTGCAGGGACCATGGGTCGCAGAAGCCTGCCAACTGTATGTCCTGACTGTAACCTTGCCAAAGGGCTGAGACGTGCCCCCATCAAACGCACCATGATCAGCATGAAGGAAGACTAATACAGGATTTTCCACATTTATCTGTCTCTACCAAAGAACTGTGAACTGTGAACTCCTCTGACGTCATGTCATGTCATCACCATAACTCACCAAATTTCCACAAAATTGTATTTAGTAGGCTCTCAACCAAATAAATAACAAGGTTTTTATTGTAAATGTTCCTTTTTGAATGTAGACCCCAGGAGTCCTATAACCGGTTGATCTTCTATTCTCTACTCCATACTATAATAAAAAATACAAAATGTTAAGCTTCTGGTTTGGATATTCTCCCACTGGTCGGCTTTATGCTGGATGAGGAGCTGAAGTAATAGGGTAACCCCAGCGACTGTCCTGGAAAGATGACATGAACTCTAGCCCAACACACTCAGCATCTTCCTGTCTCTGTAGTAGCAAGGAGGCTCAGCGCAATCCTCAAGTAGCTAGCATCTAAGTTTTTGTAGTAAAACCTCATCCTCTGTTTTAGCTCTATAACACTCAAACATTGTCAATTGGTGCTTAAAAATATGCACAATTGTTTTCAAACAAGCCTATAAATGAAGAAAAGGAAGAGATCCCAGTCACCTGAGGTCACCGCACCCCCAGATGCATCCACTGCTAGCGAACCCACATCGGGACAGAGCTAATATCGCCCCAACTTATGACAGATGGGCCCTGGAGCCCAAACTCACCTAGTCACTGAGCCCCTGAAGGGAACTGAGCTCAGGGCTACACCAAGTACCCATGTCTGGAAGATACTAACCCTAAACTTGTTATCCCCCGGTATTTGCATCTCTTTTTACCAGTTCGTGTCCATGGTAGGAGTTTCTAAGTTCTGTTCGCTGTTGTCCCCAAGGGGGTTAATGTGAAAAATAAGAACACTTTTTAATCCATTTCTGGAAGGTACCCACAATGCATTACTGTAACCTGTTAAACTCCATACTGGATCCTTTGGTAAGACCATGAGTCCACCCTAAGACAACACAATGACTGGTTTGAGGGAGGGAGCAGGAAGGAAGCAGGAAGTGGCTACTGAGTCAGTCTGTTTATCTACTTAAGGAAAGAAGAAGTTAACTATCTGATAATTTAAGTTGGGATTCATCTACGTTTAATTACACAATACAGAAATAATAAACTTCAAATGTGAATAAAACTTTATGGGCATCCGAGATCATAATAAATCAACAAGAACACAACAACCATGACAGAGTAAATTACCCCTCATGACCTTGATGTCACCCAAAGGGAGTTCCTGAACTTGGAGGGCTCTCAAAGGAATGATGGAGAGGACCTCACCTTCATTTTACAAATGAGAAGATTGACAGTAAAAAAAAAAAAATTCTTTTAGGTGTCAGTAGCTTTGCTGAACAAGATAGATCAAGAATCTATCCTAATTCCTAATCTAGTCCTCCGTGTGCTGATAAGCATTTTACCATCATATATTATGATTACAGAGCAGAACTCAGGATGAGATGAGTCCTTACAGAGGCCATCACAGAACTGCCCTGGGTGAAAATTGCTTCATTGTAACAAAAATTGCTTCATTGTAACATTGTAACCTCTCTGGTGGGAGGCGGACTACTGGTCCCCCAAAGATGTCTGCAACCTAATTCCCAGAACTTGTGAATATGCCTGGCAAAGGGGAAGTGGGGGCAGCAGGTGGAATTCATGTTCCTAACCAAATGACCTACTCCAGGGGGTAGTATAGTATAGACACAGTATCCCAGGATAAAATAGGACTATGCTATCCCAGGGGGCCCAGTGTAATCCTAGGGTTCTTAAATGTGGGAGGGGAGGTGGAGAGCTGCTGTCCATGATGTGGCGTTAGACAGGCTGAGTGGCCGTTGCTGGCTTTGAAGATGGAAGGGCCACCAGCCAAGGAAGGGAGATGCCTCCAGAAGCCAGAAAAGGCAAGAAAACAGATTCTCCCCTGGAGCCTCCAGAAGGAGCACAGCCCTGCAGGCACTCATGATTTTGAGCCAAGTGAGACACAGACTTCTGAGCTCCAGAATGTAAGATACTAAGTTTGTATGATTTTGAGCCACTGGTTTGTTACAGCAGCAATAAGAAACTAATGCATCACCTACTGGATCTTCTTTGGACAACTTTCCTCTTTTCATCAGCCACAACCCTAACCTGGAAAACAGATCTGTGTGACTTGAGACGAATATTGTATCTTTAATGCAGAGAGGTTTCTAGGCTGATGGCACACGTGCGCTGCATCTTTTGGGAGATCATAGGAGACAATATCGTTATTTTTACAATTTGGTTGGAAGAAGTCTAATGTGTCCACATTGGTGGGAAACATGGTGATTATTTTCTTTCCATATAAAAAACCCACTAAAAACAAAAAACCATACAATAAACCCTACAATGAGTCCACGGCAATAAGAGACAAGAGAATTCTCTACATGTCTTCTACCCTGTTATCGACTGGATATAAGTCTTATTTTTCCTACCATTGTAGGTATTTGTGTGAAGTTTGGAAAATGTCATCAGTACCTTTCAATAACCCATTTGCTTCCTGGATTTTTGAACAGGAAATAAACTCACATTCAATAGTTCTTTTCATACTTGGCTTTAAACAACATAGTCAAAAGCCTCTGCCATGCTGCAAAATGCAACTAATTTGTAAAAGTGGTTAAGGGAGGCACCTCAGTTTCCCATTTCATTAACCACGGCCAAGATGTACTTAACCAGTAAAATTATTCTTTGACAACAGTTTTGTTGTATTTTTTTTTCTATATTCTTTATTTAGGTATTCAAGTACCCAGTGCTTTCCTAATAAAGAATAACAGGTGACAAAGACCTCTTCTTGACCAAAGTCCAGCCAGGGTCCCCTGAACGTCTTCTCTGCTAGGTGTCAACCTTGGTCTATGAAGACTCAAACAAATGCTGCCACACTTCCCAACACCTGTGGGGAGAGCCTCTGTCCCCCAGTGTCTGTGGGAGCACAGGACCCTAACTTGGATAGCTTCCAGCTAGCAGACACAGCTGACCTAATGACATTTGCCCTTTGTGACTTTTCTCACTTCCCTGTCTCTACTAATGCCCAGCTCACCTCCCTCTCCACTTTCTCCTTCTCCCGTTAAAGTGCCCAGTCACCTC
Source organism: Callorhinus ursinus (assembly GCF_003265705.2). Lineage (NCBI taxonomy): Eukaryota > Metazoa > Chordata > Mammalia > Carnivora > Otariidae > Callorhinus > Callorhinus ursinus. Next base: position 2,902,530 of record NW_027397142.1, on the reverse strand, counting down.
TGCACAGATCCAAGCTGAGTGCAGGTCACACTGGCCTTGTTCCCCTATCTCAGTAGTTATGACTGTTTAAGTCTGCCCTTACCCCTGTAACTAGGGTCTGGCTTCATGTATCTTCAACACGGGTTAACAAGGAGGGCACACATTTTCTATAGCCGTAGGATTGACAACTACGCAATCTCAGGGGCTGATCTTTCAACAGGCAGACCACCAGCAGCAGATTGGGCCTCCCCTCGAGATGCTGGGCTTAGAGAAGCTAAATGTCTCATCATTGAAACCAAAGCACACTGAATGTCTTGGACCAAACTGTGAAGTAGCTGGTTTCTCACTGCGAGCCCATCGGGGGGAACTCTGCGCTGGACCCGTCGTCCTCGTTGGCTGAGTGTTACCGCCTTGGTAATACTCTAGTCTGGTTGTGCCCTGGAATCTAGCAACCCTAACTCAGCCCAAGCCCACCCCTGAGCCATTTCCCTGCCACTTCTCTCACCCCCTCCATCTGGGGCATCACTCCATTATCCAATGTATCCATCCATCTATCCAAAATGTGCTGATCATGATCAGACGTGTCACTGACGAGTGAAAATTTGTGTTTTGAAGATCATCATTACCTTTATTACCTAACCCCATTAAGTTCATTGGTAGAATTGATAAACCTCTTGGGTCAAAATGGGCACTTATTTCTTATGCCTGTAAAGAAGTGTCCCAAAGCAAACAAAATATTCTAGTATCCGCCACCCCCCCCACCCATATTGACACGTGCAGCTGCTTCTTGACCTGCCTCACATTCTCCCTTTGCCCCGTAGGATCCCCGGTACCTTCCTCTGCCTTCCCCTGTTTGCCCCAGAAGGCTGACCTCAGTGGCCAGCCTCAACCTCATTTGATTGTGCTCTGGGTTTTAGTTGGTTCGGCCAGTGGGAGGCTCCAGCAGGAGACCAGAAAGTCAGGCAGGGAGGTCAGGGCGGGTACTCCCTGGCCGTGTGGTTCTAGCTCCCTCCCTCTAGTCCAGCCCTAGGATGCTTTGCCGTTTACTATGAGGGCTTTCCCCTAGCCCTGCCCGCTCCTAAATTGTCCCTCCATCACGTCTCTCCAAACACCCATTTAGAACGTGCCTTCTATTTCCTGGGGCTGTGACTGAAACAGCAAGTTACTTCAAACATTAAACTAATATTTCCTGAGTGCCTGTGCCGTGCTGGGTATGGGGCCCCTGTCGTCAACGTGACCACAGTCCTGTAAATGCAGAGCTGGATTCATGTCCCCTCTGATGATCTGTTTGGAGGAACTGGCTAGATGGGCCAAAACCTTGGGGCATCCTTTGAATTTCATGTATTCGTGTACAACCTGTACAGAACAAGGGCGTTAGACCCCCGATGAAGAGATGAGTTAGTCCACATCACTCTTTTCATAGGTCTAGAAACCGCCACTCGAGGACGTGAAGTGACTTGTGGAAAGCCATGCGGAGCCCATGTGGGGGCCAGCGGGAGAAGAGCAGCCACGTGATGGTGGGGGCGAGGTTCTGAGTTCTGCTGGGCGACAGACCCACGGGGGTCCGCCTTTCCCAAAGCTCTGCTGACGGTCAGCCAGCACTGCATTCACAGACGTGGGGACAGAGGATGCGGACTGCGGAGGGAGCACCTGACGTCACACCCCCACGGACTCGTAGAGCCAGACGTCAAACCCGGGTGTGCACAGCTCTGGACCCACAAACGTTTACACACACCGTGCCCCAGAACATTCCGGGGCTCTTCCCTCGACACAGGACAGCATCTGCCCAGGACCCTCCTTTCAGATGCTCACCACTTCAAGAGGAGGAAGGAAAGAGCAGAATGGGAGGAGTGGCAGGTCCCGGGGGCACCCCCAGCTGAGGTCCCAAGTGCAAATCTGAACGTGATGAGCCATTCTTGGCCAGCACCTGTTCTTACCCAAGACCAACCTGCCACCAAGCAGCCAAGGGTGGTGTGAGAAATGCACACACGTCCAGAAGCAAGCTCTGAGCTCTAACTCAAAAAAACAAACAAACAAAAAAACCCCAGTGAATCAGGTGAGAAAGTAGCTCCTGGAAAAATACTGTCCCTGTAAATAAAGTGCATGACCGTGTCTAAAAGACAGGCTCTTCATCCCAGACCAACGTGGGGTCGTTCTCCCACAGATCACGAGCGGGGATTTTACAAACGTTAACCTTCCGGGGGACTGCTGTGGGCAAGCCCAACATCCCCTCAAGGTGACAGTGACAAGGCACTTCATCTCCACTGTTTTCCCTTTGCTATTATCCCGGCAAAAGCCTGTGCAGGTAGCGGTAAGTATGTGTGAAGGTTCTCAGGAAGCCCGTGAACGTTAACGCTCACGTTGCATCCGACCATCACCACCGGGGCTACCCTAAGTCTCGCTGCTCCTGGTGGCTGTCTTTGCTGCCGTCACGTCCACGATCAACAGCCATGGGCCTGGGCCACGGTGGACGTTCTGACTCAGGAGGCCTCGTGTGGCTAAGGTCACAGGCTCTGCCCGGCTGTCCTTCGCGCTTGGAGGTGTTTGAACCTGGCCTCCAACGACAGACCCCCGCTTTTCTAGGAGGGCCTGCGGCGCTTGCTCGTTAATTAGAGCTGCTTGTCTTATTGATTCTCAACCTCATGTTCCGAGGGGAGTTGCGGCTCAGGTATAAAGGTAATTAAAAATTACAGGAAAATAACATTTAACGTAAAATTTCCCCAACGAGGTGGAAGGGTAGAAGAGATATAACCAGGTGGCAAAGGAGAAGTAAGGATCGTAGAGGGATATGGCTTCTTATGAAGTCATGGTTACTGCTCGAGCGCCCTCTGGAACCTGGAGTACTCTGGATAGAGCCGTGGCTCGGGCACACCTGACGCCGGCCCTCCTACCCCCTGCCCCCGCAGCTGTCTGGTGACAATCCTTCCACCTTTCCCCCTCTTCTTTCACAAACTCTACTCTTGAGCAAAGAATCCAAGAAACCCACTCATTCAACTGGCAAGTGTTGAACACGTATGAGGCACCTATTGTAAACAAGGTCCTATGCTGGCTGACTTAGAGGAGACACAGAGATTAATAAAACATAGTCTTTGTCACCCAAAACTTACAATCCAGGAAGAAGGACTAAATGAAAATGCTCACAGGATAAGAAGATGCTACAGAAGCTAGAGCTTATGGCAGGCAAGGGGGGGTAGGCTATCCCAACCTGTGTCTGCTCTGGGGGTGGCGTCGGGGAGACCTTCCCACAGCCAAGGGAAGTTTAGGCAGAGCCTGGGAAGAGAGCCAAACTCTGGCCTGCGCACCAGGGGCGGGGGCACTAGGGGCTCAAAACAATGCACAGTCCACTGAAGAGCACGTGTCCCAGTGTCCTTGGATCACAGACTGTGGTGAGGACAGTAATGGGGAATCCAACTGCCCTCGTGAGCAAGGGCTCTGGATGGGAACCTCTGGGAGAGTGTCTGGGGGAGAGGGATCCTAATCCATCAGGATATTAGCAAGAGCCCTTAGGTGGAGGGTGAAGAGCGCGTGAGAGAAGAAAGGAGCTGTTTTCTGCCCAGGGTGGAAGAGCTTAGGCAAGAGGGGCTGAGGTTGGCCTTGTGTGGACGTGACATTGGGGAGGAGGGCATGCAGATGGAAACCACTGACCAGCATCATCTCCAGAACAGAGTCCACATGCTGGGGAGGGTGGGCTGGAGAGGGGCTAAAATGAACGCTGCGTCTAACTGGGTAGGGTCTAAAGGTGCTGGGGCCACTGCCCCAAACAGGGAATAAAGAAGGTGAAATCTGCCTCTTCTGTCTTTGTTTCTGGGAGTGGGGTGGGAGGTGGGGAGGCACGAGCCAAAGCGAGAAGCCAGGATTCGGGTTGGAGCACGTTGCACCTCAGGTGCTCGGGGGTCGTTCGTGCTTGGAGCCTGGGGGAGTGGTCTGTGCTGCAGACATGATTTCCAACCAGCAGATGTTCAAGACTTGTTTTTGTAGGGGTTGATGCATTCTAGTTCCTCCCTGGATGGTGCATGGACCAGCAGCATATGGGGACCTTCAGACCAGATCAACTGACACAGAACCTGTGCTTTAATAACATCCTTGGGCGCATTATATGTAGACAGAAGTTGGAAAGGGATTATAACCACAAAGACGGGAGAAATCTTTAATTAAGGACCTCTAGGTGTCACTGAGCCAGTCTGGAAAATAATTGGTGGGAGATTATCCTGAAATCTGCTAGCTTGGGCAGCTTGGCCTTGTCCCATTCGCATCCTTCCAAGAGTCCGTACATTCTGAAGACACATATAGAAAATGATCGTTTGGATCAGCCTCCAGTGATGTGGACTGCAGCAGAACATGACCTGGGTCATAAATGACTTACTCTATAACCGGAAAGGCACTAGTAAGTGAGCTGACACCATATGCATGATTTTAAGGAACCTGTTTAACCCATGTGAGAAATGAGTTGCTCAAGACTTTCTGCATATGAACTGTTTGCACACAGAAAGACACGGGAGAACCACACTTCCCAGAAGCTCCATCTGGAAACGTTTCCTGGGGTCCATTCAAGTCCCTGTCTGCACTTGAAAGCAGGAAAACTGCATTTCTATCATCCAGTATGACTGTTCTTTCCTCAAATTAGTAACTATAAACATAGGCTAACTATGTTGACAGTCTAGAATTCAGCCGCAAAATAACCATGGGGATGTTTCTCTCAAAAGAGTTACAAAACTCCCAAATGGAGGCGGGGAGGGCAGGAGAGACTGACGTGTTCCCAGGCCATCAGTACATTCTTGGCCTCGCTTAATCCAAAATCACTGTGGTTTTTGGATGCTGTAGAGGAGATGTCAAACTCAATCCAAAAGATAAAATCTCTAATGGGTAAAATGGCTTGGCATCTCCAATACGGAAAACATGCGTCTCCGGCCTCACCAGTGAAGGGAATGTTCTAGATGACAGAGGGCTGCCTAGTACCACCGCTAATGGACTTACAATTTTAAAAGAGTTCAGCAACTAGACTGAAAACTAACAGTAAGATCATACTGAGTTTAATTTAATCTTTTCCTGATTCAGAGGGGAACAGAGATTGCTCAGGGATGCGCCACCTTGTGAGCAGGACCTTGATGGGACATCAGCTTCCCAAGGACATGTGTGCCTGAGGTCTCACCACCTAGACAATTTGCAATATCAGACTAGATCCCCCAAAAACTTGGCCCAGTTGCAATACAGTTACTACTAACACCAAATTTAAGGATGCACGAGGAATGCAAATTAACTTTAGCCAAAGATAAACAGTGTTGAAGGTTTTGAATGTATCATACACAGCAGATTCACCTTCTTAGCTCTGGGTAATGAAGATGAAGAAATCTTTATTAAAACCTACCATGTGAAGGGTATTCTAAGAGCTAGAACCTTGCCCTTGAGTGATTTACTTAGAGTGTAACTCATCTAGAGAGACAAATCTACATACACAGACAGCCCACACTGCCTGGTTGGTGTGGATAGCGGGTGCTAGGGGCTTTCATTTGATCCAGGGTAGGTCAGGAAGGTCTGCAGAGGAAGCGTGGAGAGGTGGCACGGGGTGAGCATGGCTGGAGTGAGAAAGGCTCTGTGGCGGCCAGCATCCGAGATGGCCCTCGTGACCCACACACCTCTTGTTACTCCCTCCTTCACGTGGTCTCCTTCCAAATCCCATTCTTAAATCAGTGTAATGTGTGGCCTGCAGAACACAGTGGACATGACAGACTGTGACTTCTGAGGCTGATTATAAAGGCCATGGTATCTTGTGCTGTGGCCATTGGAATCATTCCCTATGGAAGAACTCTGAAACAGAGGCCTCCAACCAAGAGCTGGCACCAACCCGCCCACCGAGTGAATGGGCAGGAAGTGGGTCTGGCAGCCCTCAGAGGGGACTGCAGCCCCAGCCAAGATCAAGGTCAAGTCAGAGCCAAGGAGACAAGCTACTCCCAATTTCCTGACCCACAGAAACTGAGAGATAATGAAGGGCTAATGTCATTGTAAGCCACCAAGTTTAGAAGTGATTGTTTGCAGCAATAGAGAACTAACCCAGGCTCCGAGGAAGGACTAAGACTTGGTAAATACCATGCAAGGTACTTGGAAGAGAGCCTTTGTAAAGGGCATAGAGAGAGACAGAGAGGGGAGGCAGCACTAGGGAGTGGGGTTCAGCTTAAAATGCTGTAACATTAAGACAGGGAATTTTGATTTTATCTTAAAGGAAACCGAGAACCACTCAAGGGTTTATAAAGGTGATTAGCTTAAATAAAGACAGACTTTGGGAAGATTGATACATATCCTGAAAGTAAGAGTTTTCTTTTCTTTTTTTTTTTTTTTTTTTGGGGGGGGGGGGGGGGGGGGGGGGGGGGAGGGAGAGAGCGCCGGTGAAAAGGGGGGGGGGGGGGGCACAGAGAGAAAGAGACTCCCAAGCAGACTCCATGCCCAATGAGCCCGACTCGGGGCTCCATCTCACGACCCTGAGATCATGACCTGAGCTGAAAATCAAGAGTCCGACACCTCAGCAACTGCGCCACCCAGGCACCCCTGATTTTTAATTTTAATTAAATTATACCACATAACTGATATGGGAGAGGAAACTCAAGAGTTGAAAATTGTGTTTCTGATAGGAAAGCTCTTCCTTCTACTTTGTCAGGCACCTCTGATTTCTGTTAGTCTGAGTTGTAGCATTTCTGAGCTACATTCATATTAGCCTGCATTTGCCCACTTAAAAAACTGGAAGCCAATACTCAGCAGATGGCAAGTCACGGAGCAAAGTTGTACAATGGTTCTTTGGCCAGCCACGGGATGCTACGGCACCATGCAGTCCAGCAACGTCAGGTAGAAGGAGCAGAACATTTCCCTCTCAATACAAATGATGGACACAACGGCTTAAAAAAATGAAGCAATTTACAAACTGAAAGCTTCATTTCTCACTGATCTCTTTTCTAAGTTCTGTACTGAAGTGATGCTGAGAGAATGTGTACATCTGTAGGTGCGAGGAAAACCTTGCATTGATTTTCATGAGAAAGCAGGTTATTTGTGTTTAGCTCACCAGTATGCATTATTGTTAGAAAAAAGAGAGAAAATTTGCTTTACATGCTTTTTGATTTTCAGTTAGTTTTCAATTATTTTAAATTATTGGTTACTGAATTAAGCAATTGCAAAGAAAGCATTTGCCTCACATAACCTTATTCATATCCTAAAATTCTAATGACGAACAATGAAAAAAAATTAAACAGAAGAGGGATTTCTATTTGAAGCCCTTATTTATAAAACCCTGTGTGTACTGAATACAAAATAAATGTCCAACACTAAAAATACTTAAAATGTGACTTCAGGTAACTGGATGCAAATAATACCCCTATTTGTTTTCCCTAGAAAATCAAAATAGCATATAAATAAAAGGTGGGGTCACTGAAAATGACCACAAACCATGGACTATAAGCAACCTTACTCTGTATTTCCACCTTACCATTCACCACAGGTGACCTACTATCATAAAGATTTCTGTAATATGCACTAGGCTCCATAGAAACAGACCTGTGATCTCCGAATAACTGCATAAAACCCTAGTAGACACAGGAATATCAGATACACTGTTCAGGGAAATGAGTCTCTTGAGGAAAAGCCAGTGTGACTTGGTTTATTTAAAATAATCAGCAGAGACTAAGAGGAAATTTCATGACACCACAAGTGACTGGCTGACACTTTTTAATTTATATCAAGGATGGATCTAGAGCAGTGTTTCAAACTTCCATATTCACATTTCATAGCTGAGCATCTTGTGAAAACACAGGTTCTTTTCCAGGAAGCCCAGGATGGGGCCCGAGAGTCTGCACTTCTAATAAACTCCCAGGCGATGCTTCTCCGACTTGACTTTGAATATTCTAAAATGCCGGGCGCGTGGTGGCTCAGTTGGTTGGGCGGCTGCCTTCGGCTCGGGTCGTGATCCCGGAGTCCCGGGATCGGGTCCCGCATCGGGCTCCCTGCTCAGCAGGGAGTCTGCTTCTCCCTCTGACCCTCCCCCCTCTCATGCTCTCTCTCTCTATCTCATTCTCTCTCTCAAATAAAAATTTAAAAAAATGAATATTCTAAAATGGCAACCTGCAGAATTCAGATGAGAAGGCATTTATAATTTGGAGGATGTGTGAGATGCTGAACCGAGTTATGTAAGCTTTGGGGGCAGAAAGCACAGCAGGAGCACCCAGCAGGCTACACTTGTGAGCACATGTGATGCACTCACCTGCTCAGAGAAACCCCCTTGGGGACAGGAGCCAGGACAGAATCAGGTCAAGCTGTCAAGTGGGGGAAATGAAGGCACTCTGGGCTGCACTGGATCCGCTGAGTACAGAAATGCGAAACTTTAAAAGATTTCTTATGTAAAAAAAAAAAAAAGTATCATTCTCTTTCTCTGAAGCTGTGGGAAATTGGGAGGTGAAGCTTTTACTGAGATGACTGAACACCCCTTGCTGTGGACTGACTTGGTGCCCCCACATTCCTGTGTTGAAGCCCTAACCCCCAGTGTGCCTGTATTCAGAGACAGGGAGGTCTCTGTGTAGGAGGCGATATAGGTCAGATGAAGTATGAAGGTGGGACCCTGATCCAGTCTGACTGCTGTCCTCACAAGAAGAGGAGAAGCATCAGGAGAGCAGGTGCACAAAGAGAAGGCCATGTGTGGACACGGCATGAAGGCGCCATCAGCAAGCCAGGGAGGGAGGACACACCAGGACCCCCCCACGCCCCTCACACTTGGATTTTGGAGTTCCAGACTCCACAACTCTGGGAAATAGAGTCTCTGGTTTAAGCCACCCCGCCTGTAGCATTCTGTAATGGCAGCCTGAGTGATGAACACACCTGCTTCCCAAACATGAAAAGGAAGAACCAGATGAGTTCTTGAGGCCACCCTACCCAAGGATACTCTTGCTCCCAGAGTCTAGCTAATGGGATTACTAACCCCAGAACTGTAGAGTTACAAACTACTCAAATGCAGATGATTTATACTATTTTTTTTTTGTACACAAGCAAGAGAACTGGGTGCTTCAAAGTTAAGGATGACCTATAAAACAAACATAAATAATAAGTTTTATTCAGCCTGGAGGAAAACAGAGTTCATAAATGCCCCCATGTGCAGAGCTGACTTTGGCTTGTGTGACTGAATTTCTGGAGGACTCGTTATCATACAGGTCCAGGTTAGCAACTAATATCAGGATGAATCATCATAGATTTCCTAGAGACATGAAAAAACCACTACAGTTTTTAAACTGAAGAGAAGGACAGATGCAATGAAAATTGTTAAAAATTGGACAATGCATTGAAGGATGTTACATGTTCATCTCTGAGACATTTCTGCTACACTTTAATGAGTGTTTTCTTTATAAAGGTCATATAGGAGTGGCTTTAACTGAAGGTAGAGAGGGATGTCCTCTGTGACCACTCAGGAATATATCCAGTCCTAGAGGTGCTTGATTTTATGGGAATTTTTCACAGGATTGGGGCAAAAGACATTCTTAGCTCAAAACCACTCCAGGCAAGTCTCACAGACACGAACATCTTAATTCCTAAGAGTCAACTATAAAAGTTCATACTTTCTCAAGAAACCAAATGTGTACTTATTTCTTTATAAAAAGAAAGAATTATAATAATCGGCATGTTTTCCCATGTGTTAAACAATGATTTTAAATGCTTTTTAATCTAGCAAATGAATCAAGCTCTAAGGGAAAACACAAAACTTAATTTTTTAAAAGGAAAGAAACAAAACATATCATGCTATGGGACTGGGATGCTTATCGGCCACAAAATTAAGAATCCACTGCAATAAAAATGCAGAATCCATTTTGCTCTTTTTTTCTTTTAAGATTGTATTTATTTATTTGACAGAGAGACACAGCGAGAGAGGGAACACAAGCCGGGGGAGTGAGAGAGGGAGAAGCAGGCTTCCCGCGGAGCAGGGAGCCCGATGCGGGGGCTCGATCCCAGAACCCTGGGATCATGACCTGAGCCACAGGCAGACACTTAACGACTGAGCCACCCAGGCGCCCCAGAATCCATTTTGCTTTTAACATCTGTTGATTAAAGGTCCTTAAGTGAAAGATAATGTTTGGTTATTTCACTATAACCAGCACTGTCTCTTACCCCATCATCAGAGATCAAAATATTAGGAAGATACAGTAAAAAAGTATAGTGTATCACAATAGTGTTTACCCAAAGATATGTGCCATCAAAGCATGTGTGCACAGAACCAGAAGAATCTTGATATTTTGTCTGTGTCAATGAAAAAGCATTTACAGCCAATGAAATATTGAATCTGAATTATTTTAACCCAAGCAGACATTTAAGCCAGCTTGTACTTGTTTATTAGCAGAGTTAGAAGGAAGTCCTGTAAACCTAATTACTGGCTTCCATAGCCTCCTCTAATCTTACCTGTCACGAAATGCGCATATCTAAACTAAACCCTTCAAGGCACAGCTTTAACACATTTCCTCTTGAACTGCCATCACTAAGACATGGTGTTAGGCAAATCTGAAATCCTGTGATCTTTGTTCACACATAACATTTTGGACAGTGCCTTCTCATATTTTCTCTTTAAAGAGGCTCTCTTGTCCACTTCAAGGGATGGATTTGCAAAGAGACAGGTGCTACTCATTAAATTCTAAGATTTCTGATTTTATTCACCCAAGTGCTCTATCTTTCTTCCTTTATTAGCATCAAGAATGTGAACAGGGAATGCCTGCAACTGTGCTGAAATGTGATAGTCTTTTAAGTTTTTTCCTCTCTCTTCCCTAGCACAAGAAAGCCTTTCATGATTAGGACCTTGGAGAGCAACCATGGTTCCAACACCGAGAACCCGGTTTATCAGGCGTGGGCTGAGCCTCCTGGCTGATATTGTTACAGAACCACAGTAAATGGATGCTAGTGCCACAGGAAAGGGATTAAAACGGGGACTCCAGATCTTTGTTTCTAAATGCCATTTTCAAATAAAAGGAACCTGCGGTCTTTGGAGAAGTGCCTGATTCTAGGGCCAGGGTAAAGAAAATGCATAAAGAGCCCAGAACAGCTTGTGCTCAAATATCAAAGGCATGGGGACTTGCCAAAGGAGCACAGGAGCTTCATGAAAGAGCTCCCAGTGACCAGAGCTGAACAATTTGGGACAATCTGAGCAAAAATATAAACAACATAGAATTGGATTTTAACAAAAAGTATAAAATCAACAAATAGGAATTCATACTTGTATTAGTTTGCTAGGGCTGCCATAACCAATATCACGGGGTCAAGCAGCTTGAAGAACAGAAATGTATTTCCTCCAAGTTCCAGAGACTAGAAATTTGAGATCAGGATATAGACAGGGCTCGTTCCTTCTGAAGCCTCTCCTTGGCATGTAGACGCCATCCTTCTCTCTGTGTTCACGGGGTCATCCCTCTGTGGGTGTCTGTGCCCTGATCTCTTCGTCTAAAGACACCAGTCATTTTGGACAAAGGCCTCCCTCCATATGACCTCATTTTAATTTAACTACTTCTTAACAGGCCCTATCTCCAAATACAGTCACATTCTGAGGTACAGGGGTTAGGACTCCAACAAATTCCTCCAAATTGGGGCGGGGGAGGGAAATGAGTTAGCCTATAACAATACTGTTATAAACAAATAACTCCAGGTCAGGAAAAACGAGGAAAGATTGAGAAACAAGACACTGGGGAGGCATGACAACCAAATGCTATGGGGTCTTCAGGACTGGATCCTGGAGCAGAAAGTACTCATTATTGGGCAAGCTGGTGAAGCCCAAGTAAAGTCTGCAGTTTAGTCAATAGTTATTTACTAATCTCAGGGTCTTAGTTTTGGCTAATGTGCCATCAAAAAGTAAGCTGTTAACAGTGGGAAGATTGGGAACGGGGTACACAGGATTCTCTGTACTGTCTCTGCAACTTTTCTCAAAATCTGCAATTATCCCAAAATAAAGAAAAAATTTAAAAGATTAAAGAAACAAACCCCAAACCATACAAACCCAGTACTAGGATTTGGCTCAAGGAAATAAACAACCAACCTGCTTTTCCAACCACCCTCTAACAAAGACCTGAGCAGGTAAATGATGGAATTGGCCAATAGACCCCTTGACACCGAAATGCTCAACTTACACATTAGATGTATAGGAAAATTCTTTACTTTTTAAAAAAGATTTATTTATTTTATTTTAGAGAGAGAGAGAATGGTGGGGAGGGGCAGAGGGGAGAGAATCTCAAGCAGACTCCCTGCTGAGCACGGAGCCTGATGAGGAAGATGCAGGGCTGGATCTCATGATGCTGAGATCGTGACCTGAGCCAAAATCAAGAGTCAGATGCTTGACCGACTGAGACACCCAGACGCCGAAAATTCTTACTTTTAGAAGGAATTTGCTTTGTCCCATTTTTCTTGAAAGCACATGACTTTCTTAATCCACCTTTTTCTTTTTCTACTTAGAAAAGAAACCTTGGTAGATATTACTGGTAGATATCACTGCTATCACGACTAGTCCTAGGAACAATAATAACCATAACAGAAAACACTTCTTGAGCACCCAGTGGGTGCCAGGTTTAAGTACTTGATATATATTGACTCATTTAATCCTCACAGCCTATGAGTTAGGTACAATTACCACCTCCAGGCTACAGAAGGGAAACTGAAAGACAGGGAAAGTATATTGTGCATGGTTGCTCAGATACACCTAGTAAGTTGCAGAGCCAACAGTAGGAACCAGGCAGTCCTCATGGAGAACTATCTCCAAAAACAGTCCATGTGTGATGATTAACGGGCACTCAGTATCCATACTGGACACAGTATAAAAAATCTTGGGAACTGTCACAGCCCAGAATTCGTACACTTCTCAACTCCTATGGGAATGAAGACTTGGGATCTACATCTTCATATATTTCAAAGGAAGGCATAAGTTTTACTTTGTACACGAAATTTCCCAACTTTTAAATTGAAATTCAAAGGAAAAACAACTATGTGGGCCAACCAAACCAAAATCACCCATTCTGTGACCGACACACTTGTGGTATCTTGCTAGAGAAGCACCACTAGGAGATGCAGAGAGAAGACACGGACCAAGAGCGAATATATTTAAGCACATTCTGGAAGAACCTTGGTAGGGGAAAGCTATATCTACATCAAGGGCATCAAAATAAACACCATAAATGATTATTATTCAGTGTTGGCTGGACACTGAAAAAGTTACAAAGAAATCTGAGATGTGAGTCTTCCTCTCAAAACTTTTCCAATCGGACTGGGGCAGTCAAGACACTATGCATAGATTGGTTTTTTCAAAAAATGAAGTATAAGGGACCAAGTCACTGCCGTAGAAAGAAAGAGTTATACGCCACTCAGAAAGGGAAACCTTGGGAGAAATTCTCAAAGGATCTTAACTTAAATTGGAAATTGAAATGTGGGTAGGAATTCCAGTTGGAGGGGATGTTGGCAGCCAAATTATAAATATCAGAGACCCGAGATGTGTTTGCTGTATAGAGTCTGCTCTGCCTGGAGTGAGCCGAGAAAATTAATACAATATATGACTCCAGATAAAGACTCGAGATCTGAGTTCACCTCAAAGATAAGAGGCTGGAATACTAATGATTGATTTGGCACCGGCAGGAAAGGTGATGCTTGCCCAGGCTATTAGTGGATAATTATGCGACGCTGATGGGAAGTGCACTGTTGCCTTACATTTGCCTATGGCTTCTCGGTCCCGGAAAAGACACACATTCACGACCTGAAGAAACCGTGTCAGGTGGTCTCTGCACAGTATCCTGCATCCATCTTGTTCTTCCTTTGATTGCTGAGGCTCAAACACAACTGTGTTGCAAAAAGGTACTAAGAAGTAACCCATTCTGACCCAGGAGGTCTGGCCTGAGACCTGAGAATTTGCCTTCCAACAAGGTCCGAGGTGATGCTAAAGGTGCTGGGCTGAAGAGCATGCTTTGAGAACCACCCATCTAGAGGTCTATTCCTGATCCACCGTGACCTTCACGAGACCATGTAGTGGACCTGCTGGTGTTCACCGCCAAGTCAAATGGTGAGTGTCCATGCGTCCACTCCCCACAGGGTGGTGTGACAGCCAGCTCTCTGAGTTGTAAAACTGAGAGATGACTTAAGAAAATGGCCCAGAAGGGGGCATAGCAAAATGGTGGAAGAGTAGGAGATCTGGATTTTGTCTGGTCTCAGGAATTCAGCTGGATAGGGATCAAACCATTCTGAATACCTACAAACTCAACAGGAGATCAAAGAAAAGAATAGCAGCAACTCTCTGAACAGAAAGTGACCACTTACTGGAAGGTAGGACGTGTGGAAAAGTGAATCCGAGGCGATATTCGGGAGGATAGACGGCGGGGGAGGGGGCCTCCGTTGGCCGCTTCTGGCAAGTGCTAGAGCCGCGGAGCACAAAATCGGAACTGTTAGAAGTTGGCTCCGCTGACGGACATCACCCCATTGGCTAAGCGGGGGGTGGAACCCTCATGGGACGGTGTGGTCTCAGGACCCTCGGGGTCACAGAAAGACCAGAGGTTGCCTGAGTGC